>NW_027660958.1:0-101784 GCF_963280865.1 Gymnoscopelus braueri | reverse complement strand
AACCCTAACCCCCTAACCCTAACCCTAACCCTAACCCTAACCCTAACCCTAACCCTAACCTCTAACCCTAACCCTAACCCTAACCCTAACCCTAACCCTAACCCTAACCTAACCCCTAACCCTAACCCTAACCCTAACCCTAACCCTAACCCTAACCCTAACCCTAACCCTAACCCTAACCCTAACCCTAACCCCTAACCCTAACCCTAACCCTAACCCTAACCCTAACCCTAACCCTAACCCTAACCCTAACCCTAACCCTAACCTAACCCTAACCCTAACCCTAACCCTAACCCTAACCCTAACCCTAACCCTAACCCTAACCCTAACCCTAACCCTAACCCTAACCCTAACCCTAACCCTAACCCTAACCCTAACCCTAACCTAACCCTAACCCTAACCCTAACCCTAACCCTAACCCTAACCCTAACCCTAACCCTAACCCTAACCCTAACCCTAACCCTAACCCTAACCCTAACCCTAACCCTAACCCTAACCCTAACCCTAACCCTAACCCTAACCCTAACCCTAACCCTAACCCTAAACCCTAACCCTAACCCTAACCCTAACCCTAACCCTAACCCTAACCCTAACCCTAACCCTAACCCTAACCCTAACCCTAACCCTAACCCTAACCCTAACCCTAACCCTAACCCTAACCCTAACCCTAACCCTAACCCTAACCCTAACCCTAACCCTAACCCTAACCCTAACCCTAACCCTAACCCTAACCCTAACCCTAACCCTAACCCTAACCCTAACCCTAACCCTAACCCTAACCCTAACCCTAACCCTAACCCTAACCCTAACCCTAACCCTAACCCTAACCCTAACCCTAACCCTAACCCTAACCCTAACCCTAACCCTAACCCTAACCCTAACCCTAACCCTAACCCTAACCCTAACCCTAACCCTAACCCTAACCCTAACCCTAACCCTAACCCTAACCCTAACCCTAACCCTAACCCTAACCCTAACCCTAACCCTAACCCTAACCCTAACCCTAACCCTAACCCTAACCCTAACCCTAACCCTAACCCTAACCCTAACCCTAACCCTAACCCTAACCCTAACCCTAACCCTAACCCTAACCCTGAACCCTAACCCTAACCCTAACCCTAACCTAACCCTAACCCTAACCCCTAACCCTAACCCTAACCCTAACCCTAACCCTAACCCCTAACCCTAACCCTAACCCTAACCCTAACCCTAACCCTAACCCTAACCCTAACCCTAACCCTAACCCTAACCCTAACCCTAACCCTAACCCTAACCCTAACCCTAACCCTAACCCTAACCCTAACCCTAACCCTAACCCTAACCCTAACCCTAACCCTAACCCTAACCCTAACCCTAACCCTAACCCTAACCCTAACCCTAAACCCTAACCCTAACCCTAACCCTAACCCTAACCCTAACCCTAACCCTAACCCTAACCCTAACCCTAACCCTAACCCTAACCCTAACCCTAACCCTAACCCTAACCCTAACCCTAACCCTAACCCTAACCCTAACCCTAACCCTAACCCTAACCCTAACCCTAACCCTAACCCTAACCCTAACCCTAACCCTAACCCTAACCCTAACCCTAACCCTAACCCTAACCCTAACCCTAACCCTAACCCTAACCCTAACCCTAACCCTAACCTAACCCTAACCCTAACCCTAACCCTAACCCTAACCCTAACCCTAACCCTAACCCTAACCCTAACCCTAACCCTAACCCTAACCCTAACCCTAACCCTAACCCTAACCCTAACCCTAACCCTAACCCTAACCCTAACCCTAACCCTAACCCTAACCCTAACCCTAACCCTAACCCCTAACCCTAACCCTAACCCTAACCCTAACCCTAACCCTAACCCTAACCCCTAACCCTAACCCTAACCCTAACCCTAACCCTAACCCTAACCCTAACCCTAACCCTAACCCTAACCCTAACCCTAACCCTAACCCTAACCCTAACCCTAACCCTAACCCTAACCCCTAACCCTAACCCTAACCCTAACCCTAACCCTAACCCTAACCCTAACCCTAACCCTAACCCTAACCCTAACCCTAACCCTAACCCTAACCCTAACCCTAACCCTAACCCTAACCCTAACCCTAACCCTAACCCTAACCCTAACCCTAACCCTAACCCTAACCCTAACCCTAACCCTAACCCTAACCCTAACCCTAACCCTAACCCTAACCCTAACCCTAACCCTAACCCTAACCCTAACCCTAACCCTAACCCTAACCCTAACCCTAACCCTAACCCTAACCCTAACCCTAACCCTAACCCTAACCCTAACCCTAACCCTAACCCTAACCCTAACCCTAACCCTAACCCTAACCCTAACCCTAACCCTAACCCTAACCCTAACCCTAACCCTAACCCTAACCCTAACCCTAACCCTAACCCTAACCCTAACCCTAACCCTAACCCTAACCCTAACCCTAACCCTAACCCTAACCCTAACCCTAACCCTAACCCTAACCCTAACCCTAACCCTAACCCTAACCCTAACCCTAACCCTAACCCTAACCCTAACCCTAACCCTAACCCTAACCCTAACCCTAACCCTAACCCTAACCCTAACCCTACCCTAACCACCTAACCCTAACCCTAACCCTAACCCTAACCCTAACCCTAACCCTAACCCTAACCCTAACCCTAACCCTAACCCTAACCCTAACCCTAACCCTAACCCTAACCCTAACCCTAACCCTAACCCTAACCCTAACCCTAACCCTAACCCTAACCCTAACCCTAACCCTAACCCTAACCCTAACCCTAACCCTAACCCTAACCCTAACCCTAACCCTAACCCTAACCCTAACCCTAACCCTAACCCTAACCCTAACCCTAACCCTAACCCTAACCCTAACCCCTAACCCTAACCCTAACCCTAACCCTAACCCTAACCCTAACCCTAACCCTAACCCTAACCCTAACCCTAACCCTAACCCTAACCCTAACCCTAACCCTAACCCTAACCCTAACCCTAACCCTAACCCTAACCCTAACCCTAACCCTAACCCTAACCCTAACCCTAACCCTAACCCTAACCCTAACCCTAACCCTAACCCTAACCCTAACCCTAACCCTAACCCTAACCCTAACCCTAACCCTAACCCTAACCCTAACCCTAACCCTAACCCTAACCCTAACCCTAACCCTAACCCTAACCCTAACCCTAACCCTAACCCTAACCCTAACCCTAACCCTAACCCTAACCCTAACCCTAACCCTAACCCTAACCCTAACCCTAACCCTAACCCTAACCCTAACCCTAACCCTAACCCTAACCCTAACCCTAACCCTAACCCTAACCCTAACCCTAACCCTAACCCTAACCCTAACCCTAACCCTAACCCTAACCCTAACCCTAACCCTAACCCTAACCCTAACCCTAACCCTAACCCTAACCCTAACCCTAACCCTAACCCTAACCCTAACCCTAACCCTAACCCTAACCCTAACCCTAACCCTAACCCTAACCCTAACCCTAACCCTAACCCTAACCCTAACCCTAACCCTAACCCTAACCCTAACCCTAACCCTAACCCTAACCCTAACCCTAACCCTAACCCTAACCCTAACCCTAACCCTAACCCTAACCCTAACCCTAACCCTAACCCTAACCCTAACCCTAACCCTAACCCAACCCTAACCCTAACCCTAACCCTAACCCTAACCCTAACCCTAACCCTAACCCTAACCCTAACCCTAACCCTAACCCTAACCCTAACCCTAACCCTAACCCTAACCCTAACCCTAACCCTAACCCTAACCCTAACCCTAACCCTAACCCTAACCCTAACCCTAACCCTAACCCTAACCCTAACCCTAACCCTAACCCTAACCCTAACCCTAACCCTAACCCTAACCCTAACCCTAACCCTAACCCTAACCCTAACCCTAACCCTAACCCTAACCCTAACCCTAACCCTAACCCTAACCCTAACCCTAACCCTAACCCTAACCCTAACCCTAACCCTAACCCTAACCCTAACCCTAACCCTAACCCTAACCCTAACCCTAACCCTAACCCTAACCCTAACCCTAACCCTAACCCTAACCCTAACCCTAACCCTAACCCTAACCCTAACCCTAACCCTAACCCTAACCCTAACCCTAACCCTAACCCTAACCCTAACCCTAACCTAACCCTAACCCTAACCCTAACCCTAACCCTAACCCTAACCCTAACCCTAACCCTAACCCTAACCCTAACCCTAACCCTAACCCTAACCCTAACCCTAACCCTAACCCTAACCCTAACCCTAACCCTAACCCTAACCCTAACCCTAACCCTAACCCTAACCCTAACCCTAACCCTAACCCTAACCCTAACCCTAACCCTAACCCTAACCCTAACCCTAACCCTAACCCTAACCCTAACCCTAACCCTAACCCTAACCCTAACCCTAACCCTAACCCTAACCCTAACCCTAACCCTAACCCTAACCCTAACCCTAACCCTAACCCTAACCCTAACCCTAACCCTAACCCTAACCCTAACCCTAACCCTAACCCTAACCCTAACCCTAACCCTAACCCTAACCCTAACCCTAACCCTAACCCTAACCCTAACCCTAACCCTAACCCTAACCCTAACCCTAACCCTAACCCTAACCCTAACCCTAACCCTAACCCTAACCCTAACCCTAACCCTAACCCTAACCCTAACCCTAACCCTAACCCTAACCCTAACCCTAACCCTAACCCTAACCCTAACCCTAACCCTAACCCTAACCCTAACCCTAACCCTAACCCTAACCCTAACCCTAACCCTAACCCTAACCCTAACCCTAACCCTAACCCTAACCCTAACCCTAACCCTAACCCTAACCCTAACCCTAACCCTAACCCTAACCCTAACCCTAACCCTAACCCTAACCCTAACCCTAACCCTAACCCTAACCCTAACCCTAACCCTAACCCTAACCCTAACCCTAACCTAACCCTAACCCTAACCCTAACCCTAACCCTAACCCTAACCCTAACCCTAACCCTAACCCTAACCCTAACCCTAACCCTAACCCTAACCCTAACCCTAACCCTAACCCTAACCCTAACCCTAACCCTAACCCTAACCCTAACCCTAACCCTAACCCTAACCCTAACCCTAACCCTAACCCTAACCCTAACCCTAACCCTAACCCTAACCCTAACCCTAACCCTAACCCTAACCCTAACCCTAACCCTAACCCTAACCCTAACCCTAACCCTAACCCTAACCCTAACCCTAACCCTAACCCTAACCCTAACCCTAACCCTAACCCTAACCCTAACCCTAACCCTAACCCTAACCCTAACCCTAACCCTAACCCTAACCCTAACCCTAACCCTAACCCTAACCCTAACCCTAACCCTAACCCTAACCCTAACCCTAACCCTAACCCTAACCCTAACCCTAACCCTAACCCTAACCCTAACCCTAACCCTAACCCTAACCCTAACCCTAACCCTAACCCTAACCCTAACCCTAACCCTAACCCTAACCCTAACCCTAACCCTAACCCTAACCCTAACCCTAACCCTAACCCTAACCCTAACCCTAACCCTAACCCTAACCCTAACCCTAACCCTAACCCTAACCCTAACCCTAACCCTAACCCTAACCCTAACCCTAACCCTAACCCTAACCCTAACCCTAACCCTAACCCTAACCCTAACCCTAACCCTAACCCTAACCCTAACCCTAACCCTAACCCTAACCCTAACCCTAACCCTAACCCTAACCCTAACCCTAACCCTAACCCTAACCCTAACCCTAACCCTAACCCTAACCCTAACCCTAACCCTAACCCTAACCCTAACCCTAACCCTAACCCTAACCCTAACCCTAACCCTAACCCTAACCCTAACCCTAACCCTAACCCTAACCCTAACCCTAACCCTAACCCTAACCCTAACCCTAACCCTAACCCTAACCCTAACCCTAACCCTAACCCTAACCCTAACCCTAACCCTAACCCTAACCCTAACCCTAACCCTAACCCTAACCCTAACCCTAACCCTAACCCTAACCCTAACCCTAACCCTAACCCTAACCCTAACCCTAACCCTAACCCTAACCCTAACCCTAACCCTAACCCTAACCCTAACCCTAACCCTAACCCTAACCCTAACCCTAACCCTAACCCTAACCCTAACCCTAACCCTAACCCTAACCCTAACCCTAACCCTAACCCTAACCCTAACCCTAACCCTAACCCTAACCCTAACCCTAACCCTAACCCTAACCCTAACCCTAACCCTAACCCTAACCCTAACCCTAACCCTAACCCTAACCCTAACCCTAACCCTAACCCTAACCCTAACCCTAACCCTAACCCTAACCCTAACCCTAACCCTAACCCTAACCCTAACCCTAACCCTAACCCTAACCCTAACCCTAACCCTAACCCTAACCCTAACCCTAACCCTAACCCTAACCCTAACCCTAACCCTAACCCTAACCCTAACCCTAACCCTAACCCTAACCCTAACCCTAACCCTAACCCTAACCCTAACCCTAACCCTAACCCTAACCCTAACCCTAACCCTAACCCTAACCCTAACCCTAACCCTAACCCTAACCCTAACCCTAACCCTAACCCTAACCCTAACCCTAACCCTAACCCTAACCCTAACCCTAACCCTAACCCTAACCCTAACCCTAACCCTAACCCTAACCCTAACCCTAACCCTAACCCTAACCCTAACCCTAACCCTAACCCTAACCCTAACCCTAACCCTAACCCTAACCCTAACCCTAACCCTAACCCTAACCCTAACCCTAACCCTAACCCTAACCCTAACCCTAACCCTAACCCTAACCCTAACCCTAACCCTAACCCTAACCCTAACCCTAACCCTAACCCTAACCCTAACCCTAACCCTAACCCTAACCCTAACCCTAACCCTAACCCTAACCCCTAACCCTAACCCTAACCCTAACCCTAACCCTAACCCTAACCCTAACCCTAACCCTAACCCTAACCCTAACCCTAACCCTAACCCTAACCCTAACCCTAACCCTAACCCTAACCCTAACCCTAACCCTAACCCTAACCCTAACCCTAACCCTAACCCTAACCCTAACCCTAACCCTAACCCTAACCCTAACCCTAACCCTAACCCTAACCCTAACCCTAACCCTAACCCTAACCCTAACCCTAACCCTAACCCTAACCCTAACCCTAACCCTAACCCTAACCCTAACCCTAACCCTAACCCTAACCCTAACCCTAACCCTAACCCTAACCCTAACCCTAACCCTAACCCTAACCCTAACCCTAACCCTAACCCTAACCCTAACCCTAACCCTAACCCTAACCCTAACCCTAACCCTAACCCTAACCCTAACCCTAACCCTAACCCTAACCCTAACCCTAACCCTAACCCTAACCCTAACCTAACCCTAACCCTAACCCTAACCCTAACCCTAACCCTAACCCTAACCCTAACCCTAACCCTAACCCTAACCCTAACCCTAACCCTAACCCTAACCCTAACCCTAACCCTAACCCTAACCCTAACCCTAACCCTAACCCTAACCCTAACCCTAACCCTAACCCTAACCCTAACCCTAACCCTAACCCTAACCCTAACCCTAACCCTAACCCTAACCCTAACCCTAACCCTAACCCTAACCCTAACCCTAACCCTAACCCTAACCCTAACCCTAACCCTAACCCTAACCCTAACCCTAACCCTAACCCTAACCCTAACCCTAACCCTAACCCTAAAACCCAATTTTACAGACCTCACAAAGTCAGCAGCCACTTAAAATGTACTGGGAACAAGTTACAGGAAAATGTCACCAAAGTGCTTATCTCAGCCCAAAAATGCTATTTTGAACCACGATTTTTTAAAGAAAGTGGGTGTCAGTTCTGTCTGAAGGAAGGCATTAGGGCTCATGTATTTTGTGTTGGGCTCCTAAAACCCACTTTTAGAGACCTCACAAAGTCAGCAGCCACTTAGAATGTACTGGGAACAAGTTACAGGAAAATGTCACCAAAGTGCTTATCTCAGCCCAAAAATGCCATTTTGAGCCACGATTTTTTAAGGAAAGTGGGTGTCAGTTTTGTATGAAGGAAGGCATTGGGGCTCATGTATTTTGTGTTGGGCTCCTAAAACCCACTTTTAGAGACCTCACAAAGTCAGCAGCCACTTAGAATGTACTGGGAACAAGTTACAGGAAAATGTCACCAAAGTGCTTATCTCAGTCTAATAATGCTATTTTGACCCAAGATTTTTTTAAGAAAGTGGAAGTCAGTTTTGTCTGAAAGAAGGCATTAGGGCTCATGTATTTTGTGTTGGGCTCCTAAAACCCACTTTTAGAGACCTCACAAAGTCAGCAGCCACTTAGAATGTACTGGGAACAAGTTACAGGAAAATGTCACCAAAGTGCTTATCTCAGCCCAAAAATGCCATTTTGAGCCACGATTTTTTAAGGAAAGTGGGTGTCAGTTTTGTATGAAGGAAGGCATTGGGGCTCATGTATTTTGTGTTGGGCTCCTAAAACCCACTTTTAGAGACCTCACAAAGTCAGCAGCCACTTAGAATGTACTGGGAACAAGTTACAGGAAAATGTCACCAAAGTGCTTATCTCAGCCCAAAAATGCCATTTTGAGCCACGATTTTTTAAGGAAAGTGGGTGTCAGTTTTGTATGAAGGAAGGCATTGGGGCTCATGTATTTTGTGTTGGGCTCCTAAAACCCACTTTTAGAGACCTCACAAAGTCAGCAGCCACTTAGAATGTACTGGGAACAAGTTACAGGAAAATGTCACCAAAGTGCTTATCTCAGTCTAATAATGCTATTTTGACCCAAGATTTTTTTAAGAAAGTGGAAGTCAGTTTTGTCTGAAAGAAGGCATTAGGGCTCATGTATTTTGTGTTGGGCTCCTAAAACCCACTTTTAGAGACCTCACAAAGTCAGCAGCCACTTAGAATGTACTGGGAACAAGTTACAGGAAAATGTCACCAAAGTGCTTATCTCAGCCCAAAAATGCCATTTTGAGCCACGATTTTTTAAGGAAAGTGGGTGTCAGTTTTGTATGAAGGAAGGCATTGGGGCTCATGTATTTTGTGTTGGGCTCCTAAAACCCACTTTTAGAGACCTCACAAAGTCAGCAGCCACTTAGAATGTACTGGGAACAAGTTACAGGAAAATGTCACCAAAGTGCTTATCTCAGTCTAATAATGCTATTTTGACCCAAGATTTTTTTAAGAAAGTGGAAGTCAGTTTTGTCTGAAAGAAGGCATTAGGGCTCATGTATTTTGTGTTGGGCTCCTAAAACCCACTTTTAGAGACCTCACAAAGTCAGCAGCCACTTAGAATGTACTGGGAACAAGTTACAGGAAAATGTCACCAAAGTGCTTATCTCAGCCCAAAAATGCCATTTTGAGCCACGATTTTTTAAGGAAAGTGGGTGTCAGTTTTGTATGAAGGAAGGCATTGGGGCTCATGTATTTTGTGTTGGGCTCCTAAAACCCACTTTTAGAGACCTCACAAAGTCAGCAGCCACTTAGAATGTACTGGGAACAAGTTACAGGAAAATGTCACCAAAGTGCTTATCTCAGTCTAATAATGCTATTTTGACCCAAGATTTTTTTAAGAAAGTGGAAGTCAGTTTTGTCTGAAAGAAGGCATTAGGGCTCATGTATTTTGTGTTGGGCTCCTAAAACCCAATTTTACAGACCTCACAAAGTCAGCAGCCACTTAAAATGTACTGGGAACAAGTTACAGGAAAATGTCACCAAAGTGCTTATCTCAGCCCAAAAATGCTATTTTGAACCACGATTTTTTAAAGAAAGTGGGTGTCAGTTCTGTCTGAAGGAAGGCATTAGGGCTCATGTATTTTGTGTTGGGCTCCTAAAACCCACTTTTAGAGACCTCACAAAGTCAGCAGCCACTTAGAATGTACTGGGAACAAGTTACAGGAAAATGTCACCAAAGTGCTTATCTCAGCCCAAAAATGCCATTTTGAGCCACGATTTTTTAAGGAAAGTGGGTGTCAGTTTTGTATGAAGGAAGGCATTGGGGCTCATGTATTTTGTGTTGGGCTCCTAAAACCCACTTTTAGAGACCTCACAAAGTCAGCAGCCACTTAGAATGTACTGGGAACAAGTTACAGGAAAATGTCACCAAAGTGCTTATCTCAGTCTAATAATGCTATTTTGACCCAAGATTTTTTTAAGAAAGTGGAAGTCAGTTTTGTCTGAAAGAAGGCATTAGGGCTCATGTATTTTGTGTTGGGCTCCTAAAACCCACTTTTAGAGACCTCACAAAGTCAGCAGCCACTTAGAATGTACTGGGAACAAGTTACAGGAAAATGTCACCAAAGTGCTTATCTCAGCCCAAAAATGCCATTTTGAGCCACGATTTTTTAAGGAAAGTGGGTGTCAGTTTTGTATGAAGGAAGGCATTGGGGCTCATGTATTTTGTGTTGGGCTCCTAAAACCCACTTTTAGAGACCTCACAAAGTCAGCAGCCACTTAGAATGTACTGGGAACAAGTTACAGGAAAATGTCACCAAAGTGCTTATCTCAGTCTAATAATGCTATTTTGACCCAAGATTTTTTTAAGAAAGTGGAAGTCAGTTTTGTCTGAAAGAAGGCATTAGGGCTCATGTATTTTGTGTTGGGCTCCTAAAACCCACTTTTAGAGACCTCACAAAGTCAGCAGCCACTTAGAATGTACTGGGAACAAGTTACAGGAAAATGTCACCAAAGTGCTTATCTCAGCCCAAAAATGCCATTTTGAGCCACGATTTTTTAAGGAAAGTGGGTGTCAGTTTTGTATGAAGGAAGGCATTGGGGCTCATGTATTTTGTGTTGGGCTCCTAAAACCCACTTTTAGAGACCTCACAAAGTCAGCAGCCACTTAGAATGTACTGGGAACAAGTTACAGGAAAATGTCACCAAAGTGCTTATCTCAGTCTAATAATGCTATTTTGACCCAAGATTTTTTTAAGAAAGTGGAAGTCAGTTTTGTCTGAAAGAAGGCATTAGGGCTCATGTATTTTGTGTTGGGCTCCTAAAACCCACTTTTAGAGACCTCACAAAGTCAGCAGCCACTTAGAATGTACTGGGAACAAGTTACAGGAAAATGTCACCAAAGTGCTTATCTCAGCCCAAAAATGCCATTTTGAGCCACGATTTTTTAAGGAAAGTGGGTGTCAGTTTTGTATGAAGGAAGGCATTGGGGCTCATGTATTTTGTGTTGGGCTCCTAAAACCCACTTTTAGAGACCTCACAAAGTCAGCAGCCACTTAGAATGTACTGGGAACAAGTTACAGGAAAATGTCACCAAAGTGCTTATCTCAGTCTAATAATGCTATTTTGACCCAAGATTTTTTTAAGAAAGTGGAAGTCAGTTTTGTCTGAAAGAAGGCATTAGGGCTCATGTATTTTGTGTTGGGCTCCTAAAACCCACTTTTAGAGACCTCACAAAGTCAGCAGCCACTTAGAATGTACTGGGAACAAGTTACAGGAAAATGTCACCAAAGTGCTTATCTCAGCCCAAAAATGCCATTTTGAGCCACGATTTTTTAAGGAAAGTGGGTGTCAGTTTTGTATGAAGGAAGGCATTGGGGCTCATGTATTTTGTGTTGGGCTCCTAAAACCCACTTTTAGAGACCTCACAAAGTCAGCAGCCACTTAGAATGTACTGGGAACAAGTTACAGGAAAATGTCACCAAAGTGCTTATCTCAGCCCAAAAATGCCATTTTGAGCCACGATTTTTTAAGGAAAGTGGGTGTCAGTTTTGTATGAAGGAAGGCATTGGGGCTCATGTATTTTGTGTTGGGCTCCTAAAACCCACTTTTAGAGACCTCACAAAGTCAGCAGCCACTTAGAATGTACTGGGAACAAGTTACAGGAAAATGTCACCAAAGTGCTTATCTCAGTCTAATAATGCTATTTTGACCCAAGATTTTTTTAAGAAAGTGGAAGTCAGTTTTGTCTGAAAGAAGGCATTAGGGCTCATGTATTTTGTGTTGGGCTCCTAAAACCCACTTTTAGAGACCTCACAAAGTCAGCAGCCACTTAGAATGTACTGGGAACAAGTTACAGGAAAATGTCACCAAAGTGCTTATCTCAGCCCAAAAATGCCATTTTGAGCCACGATTTTTTAAGGAAAGTGGGTGTCAGTTTTGTATGAAGGAAGGCATTGGGGCTCATGTATTTTGTGTTGGGCTCCTAAAACCCACTTTTAGAGACCTCACAAAGTCAGCAGCCACTTAGAATGTACTGGGAACAAGTTACAGGAAAATGTCACCAAAGTGCTTATCTCAGTCTAATAATGCTATTTTGACCCAAGATTTTTTTAAGAAAGTGGAAGTCAGTTTTGTCTGAAAGAAGGCATTAGGGCTCATGTATTTTGTGTTGGGCTCCTAAAACCCACTTTTAGAGACCTCACAAAGTCAGCAGCCACTTAGAATGTACTGGGAACAAGTTACAGGAAAATGTCACCAAAGTGCTTATCTCAGTCTAATAATGCTATTTTGACCCAAGATTTTTTTAAGAAAGTGGAAGTCAGTTTTGTCTGAAAGAAGGCATTAGGGCTCATGTATTTTGTGTTGGGCTCCTAAAACCCACTTTTAGAGACCTCACAAAGTCAGCAGCCACTTAGAATGTACTGGGAACAAGTTACAGGAAAATGTCACCAAAGTGCTTATCTCAGCCCAAAAATGCTATTTTGAACCACGATTTTTTAAAGAAAGTGGGTGTCAGTTCTGTCTGAAGGAAGGCATTAGGGCTCATGTATTTTGTGTTGGGCTCCTAAAACCCACTTTTAGAGACCTCACAAAGTCAGCAGCCACTTAGAATGTACTGGGAACAAGTTACAGGAAAATGTCACCAAAGTGCTTATCTCAGCCCAAAAATGCCATTTTGAGCCACGATTTTTTAAGGAAAGTGGGTGTCAGTTTTGTATGAAGGAAGGCATTGGGGCTCATGTATTTTGTGTTGGGCTCCTAAAACCCACTTTTAGAGACCTCACAAAGTCAGCAGCCACTTAGAATGTACTGGGAACAAGTTACAGGAAAATGTCACCAAAGTGCTTATCTCAGTCTAATAATGCTATTTTGACCCAAGATTTTTTTAAGAAAGTGGAAGTCAGTTTTGTCTGAAAGAAGGCATTAGGGCTCAGGTTTTTTGTGTTGGGCTCCTAAAACCCACTTTTAGAGACCTCACAAAGTCAGCAGCCACTTAGAATGTACTGGGAACAAGTTACAGGAAAATGTCACCAAAGTGCTTATCTCAGCCCAAAAATGCCATTTTGAGCCACGATTTTTTAAGGAAAGTGGGTGTCAGTTTTGTATGAAGGAAGGCATTGGGGCTCATGTATTTTGTGTTGGGCTCCTAAAACCCACTTTTAGAGACCTCACAAAGTCAGCAGCCACTTAGAATGTACTGGGAACAAGTTACAGGAAAATGTCACCAAAGTGCTTATCTCAGCCCAAAAATGCCATTTTGAGCCACGATTTTTTAAGGAAAGTGGGTGTCAGTTTTGTATGAAGGAAGGCATTGGGGCTCATGTATTTTGTGTTGGGCTCCTAAAACCCACTTTTAGAGACCTCACAAAGTCAGCAGCCACTTAGAATGTACTGGGAACAAGTTACAGGAAAATGTCACCAAAGTGCTTATCTCAGTCTAATAATGCTATTTTGACCCAAGATTTTTTTAAGAAAGTGGAAGTCAGTTTTGTCTGAAAGAAGGCATTAGGGCTCATGTATTTTGTGTTGGGCTCCTAAAACCCAATTTTACAGACCTCACAAAGTCAGCAGCCACTTAAAATGTACTGGGAACAAGTTACAGGAAAATGTCACCAAAGTGCTTATCTCAGCCCAAAAAAGCTATTTTGAACCACGATTTTTTAAAGAAAGTGGGTGTCAGTTCTGTCTGAAGGAAGGCATTAGGGCTCATGTATTTTGTGTTGGGCTCCTAAAACCCACTTTTAGAGACCTCACAAAGTCAGCAGCCACTTAGAATGTACTGGGAACAAGTTACAGGAAAATGTCACCAAAGTGCTTATCTCAGCCCAAAAATGCCATTTTGAGCCACGATTTTTTAAGGAAAGTGGGTGTCAGTTTTGTATGAAGGAAGGCATTGGGGCTCATGTATTTTGTGTTGGGCTCCTAAAACCCACTTTTAGAGACCTCACAAAGTCAGCAGCCACTTAGAATGTACTGGGAACAAGTTACAGGAAAATGTCACCAAAGTGCTTATCTCAGTCTAATAATGCTATTTTGACCCAAGATTTTTTTAAGAAAGTGGAAGTCAGTTTTGTCTGAAAGAAGGCATTAGGGCTCATGTATTTTGTGTTGGGCTCCTAAAACCCACTTTTAGAGACCTCACAAAGTCAGCAGCCACTTAGAATGTACTGGGAACAAGTTACAGGAAAATGTCACCAAAGTGCTTATCTCAGCCCAAAAATGCCATTTTGAGCCACGATTTTTTAAGGAAAGTGGGTGTCAGTTTTGTATGAAGGAAGGCATTGGGGCTCATGTATTTTGTGTTGGGCTCCTAAAACCCACTTTTAGAGACCTCACAAAGTCAGCAGCCACTTAGAATGTACTGGGAACAAGTTACAGGAAAATGTCACCAAAGTGCTTATCTCAGTCTAATAATGCTATTTTGACCCAAGATTTTTTTAAGAAAGTGGAAGTCAGTTTTGTCTGAAAGAAGGCATTAGGGCTCATGTATTTTGTGTTGGGCTCCTAAAACCCACTTTTAGAGACCTCACAAAGTCAGCAGCCACTTAGAATGTACTGGGAACAAGTTACAGGAAAATGTCACCAAAGTGCTTATCTCAGCCCAAAAATGCCATTTTGAGCCACGATTTTTTAAGGAAAGTGGGTGTCAGTTTTGTATGAAGGAAGGCATTGGGGCTCATGTATTTTGTGTTGGGCTCCTAAAACCCACTTTTAGAGACCTCACAAAGTCAGCAGCCACTTAGAATGTACTGGGAACAAGTTACAGGAAAATGTCACCAAAGTGCTTATCTCAGCCCAAAAATGCCATTTTGAGCCACGATTTTTTAAGGAAAGTGGGTGTCAGTTTTGTATGAAGGAAGGCATTGGGGCTCATGTATTTTGTGTTGGGCTCCTAAAACCCACTTTTAGAGACCTCACAAAGTCAGCAGCCACTTAGAATGTACTGGGAACAAGTTACAGGAAAATGTCACCAAAGTGCTTATCTCAGTCTAATAATGCTATTTTGACCCAAGATTTTTTTAAGAAAGTGGAAGTCAGTTTTGTCTGAAAGAAGGCATTAGGGCTCATGTATTTTGTGTTGGGCTCCTAAAACCCACTTTTAGAGACCTCACAAAGTCAGCAGCCACTTAGAATGTACTGGGAACAAGTTACAGGAAAATGTCACCAAAGTGCTTATCTCAGCCCAAAAATGCCATTTTGAGCCACGATTTTTTAAGGAAAGTGGGTGTCAGTTTTGTATGAAGGAAGGCATTGGGGCTCATGTATTTTGTGTTGGGCTCCTAAAACCCACTTTTAGAGACCTCACAAAGTCAGCAGCCACTTAGAATGTACTGGGAACAAGTTACAGGAAAATGTCACCAAAGTGCTTATCTCAGCCCAAAAATGCCATTTTGAGCCACGATTTTTTAAGGAAAGTGGGTGTCAGTTTTGTATGAAGGAAGGCATTGGGGCTCATGTATTTTGTGTTGGGCTCCTAAAACCCACTTTTAGAGACCTCACAAAGTCAGCAGCCACTTAGAATGTACTGGGAACAAGTTACAGGAAAATGTCACCAAAGTGCTTATCTCAGTCTAATAATGCTATTTTGACCCAAGATTTTTTTAAGAAAGTGGAAGTCAGTTTTGTCTGAAAGAAGGCATTAGGGCTCATGTATTTTGTGTTGGGCTCCTAAAACCCAATTTTACAGACCTCACAAAGTCAGCAGCCACTTAAAATGTACTGGGAACAAGTTACAGGAAAATGTCACCAAAGTGCTTATCTCAGCCCAAAAAAGCTATTTTGAACCACGATTTTTTAAAGAAAGTGGGTGTCAGTTCTGTCTGAAGGAAGGCATTAGGGCTCATGTATTTTGTGTTGGGCTCCTAAAACCCACTTTTAGAGACCTCACAAAGTCAGCAGCCACTTAGAATGTACTGGGAACAAGTTACAGGAAAATGTCACCAAAGTGCTTATCTCAGCCCAAAAATGCCATTTTGAGCCACGATTTTTTAAGGAAAGTGGGTGTCAGTTTTGTATGAAGGAAGGCATTGGGGCTCATGTATTTTGTGTTGGGCTCCTAAAACCCACTTTTAGAGACCTCACAAAGTCAGCAGCCACTTAGAATGTACTGGGAACAAGTTACAGGAAAATGTCACCAAAGTGCTTATCTCAGTCTAATAATGCTATTTTGACCCAAGATTTTTTTAAGAAAGTGGAAGTCAGTTTTGTCTGAAAGAAGGCATTAGGGCTCATGTATTTTGTGTTGGGCTCCTAAAACCCACTTTTAGAGACCTCACAAAGTCAGCAGCCACTTAGAATGTACTGGGAACAAGTTACAGGAAAATGTCACCAAAGTGCTTATCTCAGCCCAAAAATGCCATTTTGAGCCACGATTTTTTAAGGAAAGTGGGTGTCAGTTTTGTATGAAGGAAGGCATTGGGGCTCATGTATTTTGTGTTGGGCTCCTAAAACCCACTTTTAGAGACCTCACAAAGTCAGCAGCCACTTAGAATGTACTGGGAACAAGTTACAGGAAAATGTCACCAAAGTGCTTATCTCAGCCCAAAAATGCCATTTTGAGCCACGATTTTTTAAGGAAAGTGGGTGTCAGTTTTGTATGAAGGAAGGCATTGGGGCTCATGTATTTTGTGTTGGGCTCCTAAAACCCACTTTTAGAGACCTCACAAAGTCAGCAGCCACTTAGAATGTACTGGGAACAAGTTACAGGAAAATGTCACCAAAGTGCTTATCTCAGTCTAATAATGCTATTTTGACCCAAGATTTTTTTAAGAAAGTGGAAGTCAGTTTTGTCTGAAAGAAGGCATTAGGGCTCATGTATTTTGTGTTGGGCTCCTAAAACCCAATTTTACAGACCTCACAAAGTCAGCAGCCACTTAAAATGTACTGGGAACAAGTTACAGGAAAATGTCACCAAAGTGCTTATCTCAGCCCAAAAAAGCTATTTTGAACCACGATTTTTTAAAGAAAGTGGGTGTCAGTTCTGTCTGAAGGAAGGCATTAGGGCTCATGTATTTTGTGTTGGGCTCCTAAAACCCACTTTTAGAGACCTCACAAAGTCAGCAGCCACTTAGAATGTACTGGGAACAAGTTACAGGAAAATGTCACCAAAGTGCTTATCTCAGCCCAAAAATGCCATTTTGAGCCACGATTTTTTAAGGAAAGTGGGTGTCAGTTTTGTATGAAGGAAGGCATTGGGGCTCATGTATTTTGTGTTGGGCTCCTAAAACCCACTTTTAGAGACCTCACAAAGTCAGCAGCCACTTAGAATGTACTGGGAACAAGTTACAGGAAAATGTCACCAAAGTGCTTATCTCAGTCTAATAATGCTATTTTGACCCAAGATTTTTTTAAGAAAGTGGAAGTCAGTTTTGTCTGAAAGAAGGCATTAGGGCTCATGTATTTTGTGTTGGGCTCCTAAAACCCACTTTTAGAGACCTCACAAAGTCAGCAGCCACTTAGAATGTACTGGGAACAAGTTACAGGAAAATGTCACCAAAGTGCTTATCTCAGCCCAAAAATGCCATTTTGAGCCACGATTTTTTAAGGAAAGTGGGTGTCAGTTTTGTATGAAGGAAGGCATTGGGGCTCATGTATTTTGTGTTGGGCTCCTAAAACCCACTTTTAGAGACCTCACAAAGTCAGCAGCCACTTAGAATGTACTGGGAACAAGTTACAGGAAAATGTCACCAAAGTGCTTATCTCAGTCTAATAATGCTATTTTGACCCAAGATTTTTTTAAGAAAGTGGAAGTCAGTTTTGTCTGAAAGAAGGCATTAGGGCTCATGTATTTTGTGTTGGGCTCCTAAAACCCAATTTTACAGACCTCACAAAGTCAGCAGCCACTTAGAATGTACTGGGAACAAGTTACAGGAAAATGTCACCAAAGTGCTTATCTCAGCCCAAAAATGCTATTTTGAACCACGATTTTTTAAAGAAAGTGGGTGTCAGTTCTGTCTGAAGGAAGGCATTAGGGCTCATGTATTTTGTGTTGGGCTCCTAAAACCCACTTTTAGAGACCTCACAAAGTCAGCAGCCACTTAGAATGTACTGGGAACAAGTTACAGGAAAATGTCACCAAAGTGCTTATCTCAGTCTAATAATGCTATTTTGACCCAAGATTTTTTTAAGAAAGTGGAAGTCAGTTTTGTCTGAAAGAAGGCATTAGGGCTCATGTATTTTGTGTTGGGCTCCTAAAACCCACTTTTAGAGACCTCACAAAGTCAGCAGCCACTTAGAATGTACTGGGAACAAGTTACAGGAAAATGTCACCAAAGTGCTTATCTCAGCCCAAAAATGCCATTTTGAGCCACGATTTTTTAAGGAAAGTGGGTGTCAGTTTTGTATGAAGGAAGGCATTGGGGCTCATGTATTTTGTGTTGGGCTCCTAAAACCCACTTTTAGAGACCTCACAAAGTCAGCAGCCACTTAGAATGTACTGGGAACAAGTTACAGGAAAATGTCACCAAAGTGCTTATCTCAGTCTAATAATGCTATTTTGACCCAAGATTTTTTTAAGAAAGTGGAAGTCAGTTTTGTCTGAAAGAAGGCATTAGGGCTCATGTATTTTGTGTTGGGCTCCTAAAACCCAATTTTACAGACCTCACAAAGTCAGCAGCCACTTAAAATGTACTGGGAACAAGTTACAGGAAAATGTCACCAAAGTGCTTATCTCAGCCCAAAAATGCTATTTTGAACCACGATTTTTTAAAGAAAGTGGGTGTCAGTTCTGTCTGAAGGAAGGCATTAGGGCTCATGTATTTTGTGTTGGGCTCCTAAAACCCACTTTTAGAGACCTCACAAAGTCAGCAGCCACTTAGAATGTACTGGGAACAAGTTACAGGAAAATGTCACCAAAGTGCTTATCTCAGTCTAATAATGCTATTTTGACCCAAGATTTTTTTAAGAAAGTGGAAGTCAGTTTTGTCTGAAAGAAGGCATTAGGGCTCATGTATTTTGTGTTGGGCTCCTAAAACCCACTTTTAGAGACCTCACAAAGTCAGCAGCCACTTAGAATGTACTGGGAACAAGTTACAGGAAAATGTCACCAAAGTGCTTATCTCAGCCCAAAAATGCCATTTTGAGCCACGATTTTTTAAGGAAAGTGGGTGTCAGTTTTGTATGAAGGAAGGCATTGGGGCTCATGTATTTTGTGTTGGGCTCCTAAAACCCACTTTTAGAGACCTCACAAAGTCAGCAGCCACTTAGAATGTACTGGGAACAAGTTACAGGAAAATGTCACCAAAGTGCTTATCTCAGTCTAATAATGCTATTTTGACCCAAGATTTTTTTAAGAAAGTGGAAGTCAGTTTTGTCTGAAAGAAGGCATTAGGGCTCATGTATTTTGTGTTGGGCTCCTAAAACCCACTTTTAGAGACCTCACAAAGTCAGCAGCCACTTAGAATGTACTGGGAACAAGTTACAGGAAAATGTCACCAAAGTGCTTATCTCAGCCCAAAAATGCCATTTTGAGCCACGATTTTTTAAGGAAAGTGGGTGTCAGTTTTGTATGAAGGAAGGCATTGGGGCTCATGTATTTTGTGTTGGGCTCCTAAAACCCACTTTTAGAGACCTCACAAAGTCAGCAGCCACTTAGAATGTACTGGGAACAAGTTACAGGAAAATGTCACCAAAGTGCTTATCTCAGTCTAATAATGCTATTTTGACCCAAGATTTTTTTAAGAAAGTGGAAGTCAGTTTTGTCTGAAAGAAGGCATTAGGGCTCATGTATTTTGTGTTGGGCTCCTAAAACCCAATTTTACAGACCTCACAAAGTCAGCAGCCACTTAAAATGTACTGGGAACAAGTTACAGGAAAATGTCACCAAAGTGCTTATCTCAGCCCAAAAAAGCTATTTTGAACCACGATTTTTTAAAGAAAGTGGGTGTCAGTTCTGTCTGAAGGAAGGCATTAGGGCTCATGTATTTTGTGTTGGGCTCCTAAAACCCACTTTTAGAGACCTCACAAAGTCAGCAGCCACTTAGAATGTACTGGGAACAAGTTACAGGAAAATGTCACCAAAGTGCTTATCTCAGCCCAAAAATGCCATTTTGAGCCACGATTTTTTAAGGAAAGTGGGTGTCAGTTTTGTATGAAGGAAGGCATTGGGGCTCATGTATTTTGTGTTGGGCTCCTAAAACCCACTTTTAGAGACCTCACAAAGTCAGCAGCCACTTAGAATGTACTGGGAACAAGTTACAGGAAAATGTCACCAAAGTGCTTATCTCAGTCTAATAATGCTATTTTGACCCAAGATTTTTTTAAGAAAGTGGAAGTCAGTTTTGTCTGAAAGAAGGCATTAGGGCTCATGTATTTTGTGTTGGGCTCCTAAAACCCACTTTTAGAGACCTCACAAAGTCAGCAGCCACTTAGAATGTACTGGGAACAAGTTACAGGAAAATGTCACCAAAGTGCTTATCTCAGCCCAAAAATGCCATTTTGAGCCACGATTTTTTAAGGAAAGTGGGTGTCAGTTTTGTATGAAGGAAGGCATTGGGGCTCATGTATTTTGTGTTGGGCTCCTAAAACCCACTTTTAGAGACCTCACAAAGTCAGCAGCCACTTAGAATGTACTGGGAACAAGTTACAGGAAAATGTCACCAAAGTGCTTATCTCAGTCTAATAATGCTATTTTGACCCAAGATTTTTTTAAGAAAGTGGAAGTCAGTTTTGTCTGAAAGAAGGCATTAGGGCTCATGTATTTTGTGTTGGGCTCCTAAAACCCAATTTTACAGACCTCACAAAGTCAGCAGCCACTTAGAATGTACTGGGAACAAGTTACAGGAAAATGTCACCAAAGTGCTTATCTCAGCCCAAAAATGCTATTTTGAACCACGATTTTTTAAAGAAAGTGGGTGTCAGTTCTGTCTGAAGGAAGGCATTAGGGCTCATGTATTTTGTGTTGGGCTCCTAAAACCCACTTTTAGAGACCTCACAAAGTCAGCAGCCACTTAGAATGTACTGGGAACAAGTTACAGGAAAATGTCACCAAAGTGCTTATCTCAGTCTAATAATGCTATTTTGACCCAAGATTTTTTTAAGAAAGTGGAAGTCAGTTTTGTCTGAAAGAAGGCATTAGGGCTCATGTATTTTGTGTTGGGCTCCTAAAACCCACTTTTAGAGACCTCACAAAGTCAGCAGCCACTTAGAATGTACTGGGAACAAGTTACAGGAAAATGTCACCAAAGTGCTTATCTCAGCCCAAAAATGCCATTTTGAGCCACGATTTTTTAAGGAAAGTGGGTGTCAGTTTTGTATGAAGGAAGGCATTGGGGCTCATGTATTTTGTGTTGGGCTCCTAAAACCCACTTTTAGAGACCTCACAAAGTCAGCAGCCACTTAGAATGTACTGGGAACAAGTTACAGGAAAATGTCACCAAAGTGCTTATCTCAGTCTAATAATGCTATTTTGACCCAAGATTTTTTTAAGAAAGTGGAAGTCAGTTTTGTCTGAAAGAAGGCATTAGGGCTCATGTATTTTGTGTTGGGCTCCTAAAACCCAATTTTACAGACCTCACAAAGTCAGCAGCCACTTAAAATGTACTGGGAACAAGTTACAGGAAAATGTCACCAAAGTGCTTATCTCAGCCCAAAAATGCTATTTTGAACCACGATTTTTTAAAGAAAGTGGGTGTCAGTTCTGTCTGAAGGAAGGCATTAGGGCTCATGTATTTTGTGTTGGGCTCCTAAAACCCACTTTTAGAGACCTCACAAAGTCAGCAGCCACTTAGAATGTACTGGGAACAAGTTACAGGAAAATGTCACCAAAGTGCTTATCTCAGTCTAATAATGCTATTTTGACCCAAGATTTTTTTAAGAAAGTGGAAGTCAGTTTTGTCTGAAAGAAGGCATTAGGGCTCATGTATTTTGTGTTGGGCTCCTAAAACCCACTTTTAGAGACCTCACAAAGTCAGCAGCCACTTAGAATGTACTGGGAACAAGTTACAGGAAAATGTCACCAAAGTGCTTATCTCAGCCCAAAAATGCCATTTTGAGCCACGATTTTTTAAGGAAAGTGGGTGTCAGTTTTGTATGAAGGAAGGCATTGGGGCTCATGTATTTTGTGTTGGGCTCCTAAAACCCACTTTTAGAGACCTCACAAAGTCAGCAGCCACTTAGAATGTACTGGGAACAAGTTACAGGAAAATGTCACCAAAGTGCTTATCTCAGTCTAATAATGCTATTTTGACCCAAGATTTTTTTAAGAAAGTGGAAGTCAGTTTTGTCTGAAAGAAGGCATTAGGGCTCATGTATTTTGTGTTGGGCTCCTAAAACCCACTTTTAGAGACCTCACAAAGTCAGCAGCCACTTAGAATGTACTGGGAACAAGTTACAGGAAAATGTCACCAAAGTGCTTATCTCAGCCCAAAAATGCCATTTTGAGCCACGATTTTTTAAGGAAAGTGGGTGTCAGTTTTGTATGAAGGAAGGCATTGGGGCTCATGTATTTTGTGTTGGGCTCCTAAAACCCACTTTTAGAGACCTCACAAAGTCAGCAGCCACTTAGAATGTACTGGGAACAAGTTACAGGAAAATGTCACCAAAGTGCTTATCTCAGTCTAATAATACTATTTTGACCCAAGATTTTTTTAAGAAAGTGGAAGTCAGTTTTGTCTGAAAGAAGGCATTAGGGCTCATGTATTTTGTGTTGGGCTCCTAAAACCCAATTTTACAGACCTCACAAAGTCAGCAGCCACTTAAAATGTACTGGGAACAAGTTACAGGAAAATGTCACCAAAGTGCTTATCTCAGCCCAAAAATGCTATTTTGAACCACGATTTTTTAAAGAAAGTGGGTGTCAGTTCTGTCTGAAGGAAGGCATTAGGGCTCATGTATTTTGTGTTGGGCTCCTAAAACCCACTTTTAGAGACCTCACAAAGTCAGCAGCCACTTAGAATGTACTGGGAACAAGTTACAGGAAAATGTCACCAAAGTGCTTATCTCAGCCCAAAAATGCCATTTTGAGCCACGATTTTTTAAGGAAAGTGGGTGTCAGTTTTGTATGAAGGAAGGCATTGGGGCTCATGTATTTTGTGTTGGGCTCCTAAAACCCACTTTTAGAGACCTCACAAAGTCAGCAGCCACTTAGAATGTACTGGGAACAAGTTACAGGAAAATGTCACCAAAGTGCTTATCTCAGTCTAATAATGCTATTTTGACCCAAGATTTTTTTAAGAAAGTGGAAGTCAGTTTTGTCTGAAAGAAGGCATTAGGGCTCATGTATTTTGTGTTGGGCTCCTAAAACCCACTTTTAGAGACCTCACAAAGTCAGCAGCCACTTAGAATGTACTGGGAACAAGTTACAGGAAAATGTCACCAAAGTGCTTATCTCAGCCCAAAAATGCCATTTTGAGCCACGATTTTTTAAGGAAAGTGGGTGTCAGTTTTGTATGAAGGAAGGCATTGGGGCTCATGTATTTTGTGTTGGGCTCCTAAAACCCACTTTTAGAGACCTCACAAAGTCAGCAGCCACTTAGAATGTACTGGGAACAAGTTACAGGAAAATGTCACCAAAGTGCTTATCTCAGTCTAATAATGCTATTTTGACCCAAGATTTTTTTAAGAAAGTGGAAGTCAGTTTTGTCTGAAAGAAGGCATTAGGGCTCATGTATTTTGTGTTGGGCTCCTAAAACCCACTTTTAGAGACCTCACAAAGTCAGCAGCCACTTAGAATGTACTGGGAACAAGTTACAGGAAAATGTCACCAAAGTGCTTATCTCAGCCCAAAAATGCCATTTTGAGACACGATTTTTTAAGGAAAGTGGGTGTCAGTTTTGTATGAAGGAAGGCATTGGGGCTCATGTATTTTGTGTTGGGCTCCTAAAACCCACTTTTAGAGACCTCACAAAGTCAGCAGCCACTTAGAATGTACTGGGAACAAGTTACAGGAAAATGTCACCAAAGTGCTTATCTCAGTCTAATAATGCTATTTTGACCCAAGATTTTTTTAAGAAAGTGGAAGTCAGTTTTGTCTGAAAGAAGGCATTAGGGCTCATGTATTTTGTGTTGGGCTCCTAAAACCCACTTTTAGAGACCTCACAAAGTCAGCAGCCACTTAGAATGTACTGGGAACAAGTTACAGGAAAATGTCACCAAAGTGCTTATCTCAGCCCAAAAATGCCATTTTGAGCCACGATTTTTTAAGGAAAGTGGGTGTCAGTTTTGTATGAAGGAAGGCATTGGGGCTCATGTATTTTGTGTTGGGCTCCTAAAACCCACTTTTAGAGACCTCACAAAGTCAGCAGCCACTTAGAATGTACTGGGAACAAGTTACAGGAAAATGTCACCAAAGTGCTTATCTCAGCCCAAAAATGCCATTTTGAGCCACGATTTTTTAAGGAAAGTGGGTGTCAGTTTTGTATGAAGGAAGGCATTGGGGCTCATGTATTTTGTGTTGGGCTCCTAAAACCCACTTTTAGAGACCTCACAAAGTCAGCAGCCACTTAGAATGTACTGGGAACAAGTTACAGGAAAATGTCACCAAAGTGCTTATCTCAGTCTAATAATGCTATTTTGACCCAAGATTTTTTTAAGAAAGTGGAAGTCAGTTTTGTCTGAAAGAAGGCATTAGGGCTCATGTATTTTGTGTTGGGCTCCTAAAACCCACTTTTAGAGACCTCACAAAGTCAGCAGCCACTTAGAATGTACTGGGAACAAGTTACAGGAAAATGTCACCAAAGTGCTTATCTCAGCCCAAAAATGCCATTTTGAGCCACGATTTTTTAAGGAAAGTGGGTGTCAGTTTTGTATGAAGGAAGGCATTGGGGCTCATGTATTTTGTGTTGGGCTCCTAAAACCCACTTTTAGAGACCTCACAAAGTCAGCAGCCACTTAGAATGTACTGGGAACAAGTTACAGGAAAATGTCACCAAAGTGCTTATCTCAGTCTAATAATGCTATTTTGACCCAAGATTTTTTTAAGAAAGTGGAAGTCAGTTTTGTCTGAAAGAAGGCATTAGGGCTCATGTATTTTGTGTTGGGCTCCTAAAACCCACTTTTAGAGACCTCACAAAGTCAGCAGCCACTTAGAATGTACTGGGAACAAGTTACAGGAAAATGTCACCAAAGTGCTTATCTCAGTCTAATAATGCTATTTTGACCCAAGATTTTTTTAAGAAAGTGGAAGTCAGTTTTGTCTGAAAGAAGGCATTAGGGCTCATGTATTTTGTGTTGGGCTCCTAAAACCCACTTTTAGAGACCTCACAAAGTCAGCAGCCACTTAGAATGTACTGGGAACAAGTTACAGGAAAATGTCACCAAAGTGCTTATCTCAGCCCAAAAATGCCATTTTGAGCCACGATTTTTTAAGGAAAGTGGGTGTCAGTTTTGTATGAAGGAAGGCATTGGGGCTCATGTATTTTGTGTTGGGCTCCTAAAACCCACTTTTAGAGACCTCACAAAGTCAGCAGCCACTTAGAATGTACTGGGAACAAGTTACAGGAAAATGTCACCAAAGTGCTTATCTCAGCCCAAAAATGCCATTTTGAGCCACGATTTTTTAAGGAAAGTGGGTGTCAGTTTTGTATGAAGGAAGGCATTGGGGCTCATGTATTTTGTGTTGGGCTCCTAAAACCCACTTTTAGAGACCTCACAAAGTCAGCAGCCACTTAGAATGTACTGGGAACAAGTTACAGGAAAATGTCACCAAAGTGCTTATCTCAGTCTAATAATGCTATTTTGACCCAAGATTTTTTTAAGAAAGTGGAAGTCAGTTTTGTCTGAAAGAAGGCATTAGGGCTCATGTATTTTGTGTTGGGCTCCTAAAACCCAATTTTACAGACCTCACAAAGTCAGCAGCCACTTAAAATGTACTGGGAACAAGTTACAGGAAAATGTCACCAAAGTGCTTATCTCAGCCCAAAAAAGCTATTTTGAACCACGATTTTTTAAAGAAAGTGGGTGTCAGTTCTGTCTGAAGGAAGGCATTAGGGCTCATGTATTTTGTGTTGGGCTCCTAAAACCCACTTTTAGAGACCTCACAAAGTCAGCAGCCACTTAGAATGTACTGGGAACAAGTTACAGGAAAATGTCACCAAAGTGCTTATCTCAGCCCAAAAATGCCATTTTGAGCCACGATTTTTTAAGGAAAGTGGGTGTCAGTTTTGTATGAAGGAAGGCATTGGGGCTCATGTATTTTGTGTTGGGCTCCTAAAACCCACTTTTAGAGACCTCACAAAGTCAGCAGCCACTTAGAATGTACTGGGAACAAGTTACAGGAAAATGTCACCAAAGTGCTTATCTCAGTCTAATAATGCTATTTTGACCCAAGATTTTTTTAAGAAAGTGGAAGTCAGTTTTGTCTGAAAGAAGGCATTAGGGCTCATGTATTTTGTGTTGGGCTCCTAAAACCCACTTTTAGAGACCTCACAAAGTCAGCAGCCACTTAGAATGTACTGGGAACAAGTTACAGGAAAATGTCACCAAAGTGCTTATCTCAGCCCAAAAATGCCATTTTGAGCCACGATTTTTTAAGGAAAGTGGGTGTCAGTTTTGTATGAAGGAAGGCATTGGGGCTCATGTATTTTGTGTTGGGCTCCTAAAACCCACTTTTAGAGACCTCACAAAGTCAGCAGCCACTTAGAATGTACTGGGAACAAGTTACAGGAAAATGTCACCAAAGTGCTTATCTCAGCCCAAAAATGCCATTTTGAGCCACGATTTTTTAAGGAAAGTGGGTGTCAGTTTTGTATGAAGGAAGGCATTGGGGCTCATGTATTTTGTGTTGGGCTCCTAAAACCCACTTTTAGAGACCTCACAAAGTCAGCAGCCACTTAGAATGTACTGGGAACAAGTTACAGGAAAATGTCACCAAAGTGCTTATCTCAGTCTAATAATGCTATTTTGACCCAAGATTTTTTTAAGAAAGTGGAAGTCAGTTTTGTCTGAAAGAAGGCATTAGGGCTCATGTATTTTGTGTTGGGCTCCTAAAACCCACTTTTAGAGACCTCACAAAGTCAGCAGCCACTTAGAATGTACTGGGAACAAGTTACAGGAAAATGTCACCAAAGTGCTTATCTCAGCCCAAAAATGCCATTTTGAGCCACGATTTTTTAAGGAAAGTGGGTGTCAGTTTTGTATGAAGGAAGGCATTGGGGCTCATGTATTTTGTGTTGGGCTCCTAAAACCCACTTTTAGAGACCTCACAAAGTCAGCAGCCACTTAGAATGTACTGGGAACAAGTTACAGGAAAATGTCACCAAAGTGCTTATCTCAGTCTAATAATGCTATTTTGACCCAAGATTTTTTTAAGAAAGTGGAAGTCAGTTTTGTCTGAAAGAAGGCATTAGGGCTCATGTATTTTGTGTTGGGCTCCTAAAACCCACTTTTAGAGACCTCACAAAGTCAGCAGCCACTTAGAATGTACTGGGAACAAGTTACAGGAAAATGTCACCAAAGTGCTTATCTCAGTCTAATAATGCTATTTTGACCCAAGATTTTTTTAAGAAAGTGGAAGTCAGTTTTGTCTGAAAGAAGGCATTAGGGCTCATGTATTTTGTGTTGGGCTCCTAAAACCCACTTTTAGAGACCTCACAAAGTCAGCAGCCACTTAGAATGTACTGGGAACAAGTTACAGGAAAATGTCACCAAAGTGCTTATCTCAGCCCAAAAATGCCATTTTGAGCCACGATTTTTTAAGGAAAGTGGGTGTCAGTTTTGTATGAAGGAAGGCATTGGGGCTCATGTATTTTGTGTTGGGCTCCTAAAACCCACTTTTAGAGACCTCACAAAGTCAGCAGCCACTTAGAATGTACTGGGAACAAGTTACAGGAAAATGTCACCAAAGTGCTTATCTCAGCCCAAAAATGCCATTTTGAGCCACGATTTTTTAAGGAAAGTGGGTGTCAGTTTTGTATGAAGGAAGGCATTGGGGCTCATGTATTTTGTGTTGGGCTCCTAAAACCCACTTTTAGAGACCTCACAAAGTCAGCAGCCACTTAGAATGTACTGGGAACAAGTTACAGGAAAATGTCACCAAAGTGCTTATCTCAGTCTAATAATGCTATTTTGACCCAAGATTTTTTTAAGAAAGTGGAAGTCAGTTTTGTCTGAAAGAAGGCATTAGGGCTCATGTATTTTGTGTTGGGCTCCTAAAACCCAATTTTACAGACCTCACAAAGTCAGCAGCCACTTAAAATGTACTGGGAACAAGTTACAGGAAAATGTCACCAAAGTGCTTATCTCAGCCCAAAAAAGCTATTTTGAACCACGATTTTTTAAAGAAAGTGGGTGTCAGTTCTGTCTGAAGGAAGGCATTAGGGCTCATGTATTTTGTGTTGGGCTCCTAAAACCCACTTTTAGAGACCTCACAAAGTCAGCAGCCACTTAGAATGTACTGGGAACAAGTTACAGGAAAATGTCACCAAAGTGCTTATCTCAGCCCAAAAATGCCATTTTGAGCCACGATTTTTTAAGGAAAGTGGGTGTCAGTTTTGTATGAAGGAAGGCATTGGGGCTCATGTATTTTGTGTTGGGCTCCTAAAACCCACTTTTAGAGACCTCACAAAGTCAGCAGCCACTTAGAATGTACTGGGAACAAGTTACAGGAAAATGTCACCAAAGTGCTTATCTCAGTCTAATAATGCTATTTTGACCCAAGATTTTTTTAAGAAAGTGGAAGTCAGTTTTGTCTGAAAGAAGGCATTAGGGCTCATGTATTTTGTGTTGGGCTCCTAAAACCCACTTTTAGAGACCTCACAAAGTCAGCAGCCACTTAGAATGTACTGGGAACAAGTTACAGGAAAATGTCACCAAAGTGCTTATCTCAGCCCAAAAATGCCATTTTGAGCCACGATTTTTTAAGGAAAGTGGGTGTCAGTTTTGTATGAAGGAAGGCATTGGGGCTCATGTATTTTGTGTTGGGATCCTAAAACCCACTTTTAGAGACCTCACAAAGTCAGCAGCCACTTAGAATGTACTGGGAACAAGTTACAGGAAAATGTCACCAAAGTGCTTATCTCAGTCTAATAATGCTATTTTGACCCAAGATTTTTTTAAGAAAGTGGAAGTCAGTTTTGTCTGAAAGAAGGCATTAGGGCTCATGTATTTTGTGTTGGGCTCCTAAAACCCACTTTTAGAGACCTCACAAAGTCAGCAGCCACTTAGAATGTACTGGGAACAAGTTACAGGAAAATGTCACCAAAGTGCTTATCTCAGCCCAAAAATGCCATTTTGAGCCACGATTTTTTAAGGAAAGTGGGTGTCAGTTTTGTATGAAGGAAGGCATTGGGGCTCATGTATTTTGTGTTGGGCTCCTAAAACCCACTTTTAGAGACCTCACAAAGTCAGCAGCCACTTAGAATGTACTGGGAACAAGTTACAGGAAAATGTCACCAAAGTGCTTATCTCAGCCCAAAAATGCCATTTTGAGCCACGATTTTTTAAGGAAAGTGGGTGTCAGTTTTGTATGAAGGAAGGCATTGGGGCTCATGTATTTTGTGTTGGGCTCCTAAAACCCACTTTTAGAGACCTCACAAAGTCAGCAGCCACTTAGAATGTACTGGGAACAAGTTACAGGAAAATGTCACCAAAGTGCTTATCTCAGTCTAATAATGCTATCTTGACCCAAGATTTTTTTAAGAAAGTGGAAGTCAGTTTTGTCTGAAAGAAGGCATTAGGGCTCATGTATTTTGTGTTGGGCTCCTAAAACCCAATTTTACAGACCTCACAAAGTCAGCAGCCACTTAAAATGTACTGGGAACAAGTTACAGGAAAATGTCACCAAAGTGCTTATCTCAGCCCAAAAAAGCTATTTTGAACCACGATTTTTTAAAGAAAGTGGGTGTCAGTTCTGTCTGAAGGAAGGCATTAGGGCTCATGTATTTTGTGTTGGGCTCCTAAAACCCACTTTTAGAGACCTCACAAAGTCAGCAGCCACTTAGAATGTACTGGGAACAAGTTACAGGAAAATGTCACCAAAGTGCTTATCTCAGCCCAAAAATGCCATTTTGAGCCACGATTTTTTAAGGAAAGTGGGTGTCAGTTTTGTATGAAGGAAGGCATTGGGGCTCATGTATTTTGTGTTGGGCTCCTAAAACCCACTTTTAGAGACCTCACAAAGTCAGCAGCCACTTAGAATGTACTGGGAACAAGTTACAGGAAAATGTCACCAAAGTGCTTATCTCAGTCTAATAATGCTATTTTGACCCAAGATTTTTTTAAGAAAGTGGAAGTCAGTTTTGTCTGAAAGAAGGCATTAGGGCTAATGTATTTTGTGTTGGGCTCCTAAAACCCACTTTTAGAGACCTCACAAAGTCAGCAGCCACTTAGAATGTACTGGGAACAAGTTACAGGAAAATGTCACCAAAGTGCTTATCTCAGCCCAAAAATGCCATTTTGAGCCACGATTTTTTAAGGAAAGTGGGTGTCAGTTTTGTATGAAGGAAGGCATTGGGGCTCATGTATTTTGTGTTGGGCTCCTAAAACCCACTTTTAGAGACCTCACAAAGTCAGCAGCCACTTAGAATGTACTGGGAACAAGTTACAGGAAAATGTCACCAAAGTGCTTATCTCAGTCTAATAATGCTATTTTGACCCAAGATTTTTTTAAGAAAGTGGAAGTCAGTTTTGTCTGAAAGAAGGCATTAGGGCTCATGTATTTTGTGTTGGGCTCCTAAAACCCACTTTTAGAGACCTCACAAAGTCAGCAGCCACTTAGAATGTACTGGGAACAAGTTACAGGAAAATGTCACCAAAGTGCTTATCTCAGCCCAAAAATGCCATTTTGAGCCACGATTTTTTAAGGAAAGTGGGTGTCAGTTTTGTATGAAGGAAGGCATTGGGGCTCATGTATTTTGTGTTGGGCTCCTAAAACCCACTTTTAGAGACCTCACAAAGTCAGCAGCCACTTAGAATGTACTGGGAACAAGTTACAGGAAAATGTCACCAAAGTGCTTATCTCAGTCTAATAATGCTATTTTGACCCAAGATTTTTTTAAGAAAGTGGAAGTCAGTTTTGTCTGAAAGAAGGCATTAGGGCTCATGTATTTTGTGTTGGGCTCCTAAAACCCACTTTTAGAGACCTCACAAAGTCAGCAGCCACTTAGAATGTACTGGGAACAAGTTACAGGAAAATGTCACCAAAGTGCTTATCTCAGCCCAAAAATGCCATTTTGAGCCACGATTTTTTAAGGAAAGTGGGTGTCAGTTTTGTATGAAGGAAGGCATTGGGGCTCATGTATTTTGTGTTGGGCTCCTAAAACCCACTTTTAGAGACCTCACAAAGTCAGCAGCCACTTAGAATGTACTGGGAACAAGTTACAGGAAAATGTCACCAAAGTGCTTATCTCAGTCTAATAATGCTATTTTGACCCAAGATTTTTTTAAGAAAGTGGAAGTCAGTTTTGTCTGAAAGAAGGCATTAGGGCTCATGTATTTTGTGTTGGGCTCCTAAAACCCACTTTTAGAGACCTCACAAAGTCAGCAGCCACTTAGAATGTACTGGGAACAAGTTACAGGAAAATGTCACCAAAGTGCTTATCTCAGCCCAAAAATGCCATTTTGAGCCACGATTTTTTAAGGAAAGTGGGTGTCAGTTTTGTATGAAGGAAGGCATTGGGGCTCATGTATTTTGTGTTGGGCTCCTAAAACCCACTTTTAGAGACCTCACAAAGTCAGCAGCCACTTAGAATGTACTGGGAACAAGTTACAGGAAAATGTCACCAAAGTGCTTATCTCAGTCTAATAATGCTATTTTGACCCAAGATTTTTTTAAGAAAGTGGAAGTCAGTTTTGTCTGAAAGAAGGCATTAGGGCTCATGTATTTTGTGTTGGGCTCCTAAAACCCAATTTTACAGACCTCACAAAGTCAGCAGCCACTTAAAATGTACTGGGAACAAGTTACAGGAAAATGTCACCAAAGTGCTTATCTCAGCCCAAAAATGCTATTTTGAACCACGATTTTTTAAAGAAAGTGGGTGTCAGTTCTGTCTGAAGGAAGGCATTAGGGCTCATGTATTTTGTGTTGGGCTCCTAAAACCCACTTTTAGAGACCTCACAAAGTCAGCAGCCACTTAGAATGTACTGGGAACAAGTTACAGGAAAATGTCACCAAAGTGCTTATCTCAGTCTAATAATGCTATTTTGACCCAAGATTTTTTTAAGAAAGTGGAAGTCAGTTTTGTCTGAAAGAAGGCATTAGGGCTCATGTATTTTGTGTTGGGCTCCTAAAACCCACTTTTAGAGACCTCACAAAGTCAGCAGCCACTTAGAATGTACTGGGAACAAGTTACAGGAAAATGTCACCAAAGTGCTTATCTCAGCCCAAAAATGCCATTTTGAGCCACGATTTTTTAAGGAAAGTGGGTGTCAGTTTTGTATGAAGGAAGGCATTGGGGCTCATGTATTTTGTGTTGGGCTCCTAAAACCCACTTTTAGAGACCTCACAAAGTCAGCAGCCACTTAGAATGTACTGGGAACAAGTTACAGGAAAATGTCACCAAAGTGCTTATCTCAGCCCAAAAATGCCATTTTGAGCCACGATTTTTTAAGGAAAGTGGGTGTCAATTTTGTATGAAGGAAGGCATTGGGGCTCATGTATTTTGTGTTGGGCTCCTAAAACCCACTTTTAGAGACCTCACAAAGTCAGCAGCCACTTAGAATGTACTGGGAACAAGTTACAGGAAAATGTCACCAAAGTGCTTATCTCAGTCTAATAATGCTATTTTGACCCAAGATTTTTTTAAGAAAGTGGAAGTCAGTTTTGTCTGAAAGAAGGCATTAGGGCTCATGTATTTTGTGTTGGGCTCCTAAAACCCAATTTTACAGACCTCACAAAGTCAGCAGCCACTTAAAATGTACTGGGAACAAGTTACAGGAAAATGTCACCAAAGTGCTTATCTCAGCCCAAAAAAGCTATTTTGAACCACGATTTTTTAAAGAAAGTGGGTGTCAGTTCTGTCTGAAGGAAGGCATTAGGGCTCATGTATTTTGTGTTGGGCTCCTAAAACCCACTTTTAGAGACCTCACAAAGTCAGCAGCCACTTAGAATGTACTGGGAACAAGTTACAGGAAAATGTCACCAAAGTGCTTATCTCAGCCCAAAAATGCCATTTTGAGCCACGATTTTTTAAGGAAAGTGGGTGTCAGTTTTGTATGAAGGAAGGCATTGGGGCTCATGTATTTTGTGTTGGGCTCCTAAAACCCACTTTTAGAGACCTCACAAAGTCAGCAGCCACTTAGAATGTACTGGGAACAAGTTACAGGAAAATGTCACCAAAGTGCTTATCTCAGTCTAATAATGCTATTTTGACCCAAGATTTTTTTAAGAAAGTGGAAGTCAGTTTTGTCTGAAAGAAGGCATTAGGGCTCATGTATTTTGTGTTGGGCTCCTAAAACCCACTTTTAGAGACCTCACAAAGTCAGCAGCCACTTAGAATGTACTGGGAACAAGTTACAGGAAAATGTCACCAAAGTGCTTATCTCAGCCCAAAAATGCCATTTTGAGCCACGATTTTTTAAGGAAAGTGGGTGTCAGTTTTGTATGAAGGAAGGCATTGGGGCTCATGTATTTTGTGTTGGGCTCCTAAAACCCACTTTTAGAGACCTCACAAAGTCAGCAGCCACTTAGAATGTACTGGGAACAAGTTACAGGAAAATGTCACCAAAGTGCTTATCTCAGTCTAATAATGCTATTTTGACCCAAGATTTTTTTAAGAAAGTGGAAGTCAGTTTTGTCTGAAAGAAGGCATTAGGGCTCATGTATTTTGTGTTGGGCTCCTAAAACCCACTTTTAGAGACCTCACAAAGTCAGCAGCCACTTAGAATGTACTGGGAACAAGTTACAGGAAAATGTCACCAAAGTGCTTATCTCAGCCCAAAAATGCCATTTTGAGCCACGATTTTTTAAGGAAAGTGGGTGTCAGTTTTTTATGAAGGAAGGCATTGGGGCTCATGTATTTTGTGTTGGGCTCCTAAAACCCACTTTTAGAGACCTCACAAAGTCAGCAGCCACTTAGAATGTACTGGGAACAAGTTACAGGAAAATGTCACCAAAGTGCTTATCTCAGTCTAATAATGCTATTTTGACCCAAGATTTTTTTAAGAAAGTGGAAGTCAGTTTTGTCTGAAAGAAGGCATTAGGGCTCATGTATTTTGTGTTGGGCTCCTAAAACCCACTTTTAGAGACCTCACAAAGTCAGCAGCCACTTAGAATGTACTGGGAACAAGTTACAGGAAAATGTCACCAAAGTGCTTATCTCAGCCCAAAAATGCCATTTTGAGCCACGATTTTTTAAGGAAAGTGGGTGTCAGTTTTGTATGAAGGAAGGCATTGGGGCTCATGTATTTTGTGTTGGGCTCCTAAAACCCACTTTTAGAGACCTCACAAAGTCAGCAGCCACTTAGAATGTACTGGGAACAAGTTACAGGAAAATGTCACCAAAGTGCTTATCTCAGTCTAATAATGCTATTTTGACCCAAGATTTTTTTAAGAAAGTGGAATTCAGTTTTGTCTGAAAGAAGGCATTAGGGCTCATGTATTTTGTGTTGGGCTCCTAAAACCCACTTTTAGAGACCTCACAAAGTCAGCAGCCACTTAGAATGTACTGGGAACAAGTTACAGGAAAATGTCACCAAAGTGCTTATCTCAGCCCAAAAATGCCATTTTGAGCCACGATTTTTTAAGGAAAGTGGGTGTCAGTTTTGTATGAAGGAAGGCATTGGGGCTCATGTATTTTGTGTTGGGCTCCTAAAACCCACTTTTAGAGACCTCACAAAGTCAGCAGCCACTTAGAATGTACTGGGAACAAGTTACAGGAAAATGTCACCAAAGTGCTTATCTCAGCCCAAAAATGCCATTTTGAGCCACGATTTTTTAAGGAAAGTGGGTGTCAGTTTTGTATGAAGGAAGGCATTGGGGCTCATGTATTTTGTGTTGGGCTCCTAAAACCCACTTTTAGAGACCTCACAAAGTCAGCAGCCACTTAGAATGTACTGGGAACAAGTTACAGGAAAATGTCACCAAAGTGCTTATCTCAGTCTAATAATGCTATTTTGACCCAAGATTTTTTTAAGAAAGTGGAAGTCAGTTTTGTCTGAAAGAAGGCATTAGGGCTCATGTATTTTGTGTTGGGCTCCTAAAACCCAATTTTACAGACCTCACAAAGTCAGCAGCCACTTAAAATGTACTGGGAACAAGTTACAGGAAAATGTCACCAAAGTGCTTATCTCAGCCCAAAAATGCTATTTTGAACCACGATTTTTTAAAGAAAGTGGGTGTCAGTTCTGTCTGAAGGAAGGCATTAGGGCTCATGTATTTTGTGTTGGGCTCCTAAAACCCACTTTTAGAGACCTCACAAAGTCAGCAGCCACTTAGAATGTACTGGGAACAAGTTACAGGAAAATGTCACCAAAGTGCTTATCTCAGCCCAAAAATGCCATTTTGAGCCACGATTTTTTAAGGAAAGTGGGTGTCAGTTTTGTATGAAGGAAGGCATTGGGGCTCATGTATTTTGTGTTGGGCTCCTAAAACCCACTTTTAGAGACCTCACAAAGTCAGCAGCCACTTAGAATGTACTGGGAACAAGTTACAGGAAAATGTCACCAAAGTGCTTATCTCAGTCTAATAATGCTATTTTGACCCAAGATTTTTTTAAGAAAGTGGAAGTCAGTTTTGTCTGAAAGAAGGCATTAGGGCTCATGTATTTTGTGTTGGGCTCCTAAAACCCACTTTTAGAGACCTCACAAAGTCAGCAGCCACTTAGAATGTACTGGGAACAAGTTACAGGAAAATGTCACCAAAGTGCTTATCTCAGCCCAAAAATGCCATTTTGAGCCACGATTTTTTAAGGAAAGTGGGTGTCAGTTTTGTATGAAGGAAGGCATTGGGGCTCATGTATTTTGTGTTGGGCTCCTAAAACCCACTTTTAGAGACCTCACAAAGTCAGCAGCCACTTAGAATGTACTGGGAACAAGTTACAGGAAAATGTCACCAAAGTGCTTATCTCAGCCCAAAAATGCCATTTTGAGCCACGATTTTTTAAGGAAAGTGGGTGTCAGTTTTGTATGAAGGAAGGCATTGGGGCTCATGTATTTTGTGTTGGGCTCCTAAAACCCACTTTTAGAGACCTCACAAAGTCAGCAGCCACTTAGAATGTACTGGGAACAAGTTACAGGAAAATGTCACCAAAGTGCTTATCTCAGCCCAAAAATGCCATTTTGAGCCACGATTTTTTAAGGAAAGTGGGTGTCAGTTTTGTATGAAGGAAGGCATTGGGGCTCATGTATTTTGTGTTGGGCTCCTAAAACCCACTTTTAGAGACCTCACAAAGTCAGCAGCCACTTAGAATGTACTGGGAACAAGTTACAGGAAAATGTCACCAAAGTGCTTATCTCAGCCCAAAAATGCCATTTTGAGCCACGATTTTTTAAGGAAAGTGGGTGTCAGTTTTGTATGAAGGAAGGCATTGGGGCTCATGTATTTTGTGTTGGGCTCCTAAAACCCACTTTTAGAGACCTCACAAAGTCAGCAGCCACTTAGAATGTACTGGGAACAAGTTACAGGAAAATGTCACCAAAGTGCTTATCTCAGCCCAAAAATGCCATTTTGAGCCACGATTTTTTAAGGAAAGTGGGTGTCAGTTTTGTATGAAGGAAGGCATTGGGGCTCATGTATTTTGTGTTGGGCTCCTAAAACCCACTTTTAGAGACCTCACAAAGTCAGCAGCCACTTAGAATGTACTGGGAACAAGTTACAGGAAAATGTCACCAAAGTGCTTATCTCAGCCCAAAAATGCCATTTTGAGCCACGATTTTTTAAGGAAAGTGGGTGTCAGTTTTGTATGAAGGAAGGCATTGGGGCTCATGTATTTTGTGTTGGGCTCCTAAAACCCACTTTTAGAGACCTCACAAAGTCAGCAGCCACTTAGAATGTACTGGGAACAAGTTACAGGAAAATGTCACCAAAGTGCTTATCTCAGTCTAATAATGCTATTTTGACCCAAGATTTTTTTAAGAAAGTGGAAGTCAGTTTTGTCTGAAAGAAGGCATTAGGGCTCATGTATTTTGTGTTGGGCTCCTAAAACCCACTTTTAGAGACCTCACAAAGTCAGCAGCCACTTAGAATGTACTGGGAACAAGTTACAGGAAAATGTCACCAAAGTGCTTATCTCAGCCCAAAAATGCCATTTTGAGCCACGATTTTTTAAGGAAAGTGGGTGTCAGTTTTGTATGAAGGAAGGCATTGGGGCTCATGTATTTTGTGTTGGGCTCCTAAAACCCACTTTTAGAGACCTCACAAAGTCAGCAGCCACTTAGAATGTACTGGGAACAAGTTACAGGAAAATGTCACCAAAGTGCTTATCTCAGTCTAATAATGCTATTTTGACCCAAGATTTTTTTAAGAAAGTGGAAGTCAGTTTTGTCTGAAAGAAGGCATTAGGGCTCATGTATTTTGTGTTGGGCTCCTAAAACCCACTTTTAGAGACCTCACAAAGTCAGCAGCCACTTAGAATGTACTGGGAACAAGTTACAGGAAAATGTCACCAAAGTGCTTATCTCAGCCCAAAAATGCTATTTTGAACCACGATTTTTTAAAGAAAGTGGGTGTCAGTTCTGTCTGAAGGAAGGCATTAGGGCTCATGTATTTTGTGTTGGGCTCCTAAAACCCACTTTTAGAGACCTCACAAAGTCAGCAGCCACTTAGAATGTACTGGGAACAAGTTACAGGAAAATGTCACCAAAGTGCTTATCTCAGCCCAAAAATGCCATTTTGAGCCACGATTTTTTAAGGAAAGTGGGTGTCAGTTTTGTATGAAGGAAGGCATTGGGGCTCATGTATTTTGTGTTGGGCTCCTAAAACCCACTTTTAGAGACCTCACAAAGTCAGCAGCCACTTAGAATGTACTGGGAACAAGTTACAGGAAAATGTCACCAAAGTGCTTATCTCAGCCCAAAAATGCCATTTTGAGCCACGATTTTTTAAGGAAAGTGGGTGTCAGTTTTGTATGAAGGAAGGCATTGGGGCTCATGTATTTTGTGTTGGGCTCCTAAAACCCACTTTTAGAGACCTCACAAAGTCAGCAGCCACTTAGAATGTACTGGGAACAAGTTACAGGAAAATGTCACCAAAGTGCTTATCTCAGTCTAATAATGCTATTTTGACCCAAGATTTTTTTAAGAAAGTGGAAGTCAGTTTTGTCTGAAAGAAGGCATTAGGGCTCATGTATTTTGTGTTGGGCTCCTAAAACCCACTTTTAGAGACCTCACAAAGTCAGCAGCCACTTAGAATGTACTGGGAACAAGTTACAGGAAAATGTCACCAAAGTGCTTATCTCAGCCCAAAAATGCCATTTTGAGCCACGATTTTTTAAGGAAAGTGGGTGTCAGTTTTGTATGAAGGAAGGCATTGGGGCTCATGTATTTTGTGTTGGGCTCCTAAAACCCACTTTTAGAGACCTCACAAAGTCAGCAGCCACTTAGAATGTACTGGGAACAAGTTACAGGAAAATGTCACCAAAGTGCTTCTCTCAGTCTAATAATGCTATTTTGACCCAAGATTTTTTTAAGAAAGTGGAAGTCAGTTTTGTCTGAAAGAAGGCATTAGGGCTCATGTATTTTGTGTTGGGCTCCTAAAACCCACTTTTAGAGACCTCACAAAGTCAGCAGCCACTTAGAATGTACTGGGAACAAGTTACAGGAAAATGTCACCAAAGTGCTTATCTCAGCCCAAAAATGCCATTTTGAGCCACGATTTTTTAAGGAAAGTGGGTGTCAGTTTTGTATGAAGGAAGGCATTGGGGCTCATGTATTTTGTGTTGGGCTCCTAAAACCCACTTTTAGAGACCTCACAAAGTCAGCAGCCACTTAGAATGTACTGGGAACAAGTTACAGGAAAATGTCACCAAAGTGCTTATCTCAGTCTAATAATGCTATTTTGACCCAAGATTTTTTTAAGAAAGTGGAAGTCAGTTTTGTCTGAAAGAAGGCATTAGGGCTCATGTATTTTGTGTTGGGCTCCTAAAACCCACTTTTAGAGACCTCACAAAGTCAGCAGCCACTTAGAATGTACTGGGAACAAGTTACAGGAAAATGTCACCAAAGTGCTTATCTCAGCCCAAAAATGCCATTTTGAGCCACGATTTTTTAAGGAAAGTGGGTGTCAGTTTTGTATGAAGGAAGGCATTGGGGCTCATGTATTTTGTGTTGGGCTCCTAAAACCCACTTTTAGAGACCTCACAAAGTCAGCAGCCACTTAGAATGTACTGGGAACAAGTTACAGGAAAATGTCACCAAAGTGCTTATCTCAGTCTAATAATGCTATTTTGACCCAAGATTTTTTTAAGAAAGTGGAAGTCAGTTTTGTCTGAAAGAAGGCATTAGGGCTCATGTATTTTGTGTTGGGCTCCTAAAACCCACTTTTAGAGACCTCACAAAGTCAGCAGCCACTTAGAATGTACTGGGAACAAGTTACAGGAAAATGTCACCAAAGTGCTTATCTCAGCCCAAAAATGCCATTTTGAGCCACGATTTTTTAAGGAAAGTGGGTGTCAGTTTTGTATGAAGGAAGGCATTGGGGCTCATGTATTTTGTGTTGGGCTCCTAAAACCCACTTTTAGAGACCTCACAAAGTCAGCAGCCACTTAGAATGTACTGGGAACAAGTTACAGGAAAATGTCACCAAAGTGCTTATCTCAGTCTAATAATGCTATTTTGACCCAAGATTTTTTTAAGAAAGTGGAAGTCAGTTTTGTCTGAAAGAAGGCATTAGGGCTCATGTATTTTGTGTTGGGCTCCTAAAACCCACTTTTAGAGACCTCACAAAGTCAGCAGCCACTTAGAATGTACTGGGAACAAGTTACAGGAAAATGTCACCAAAGTGCTTATCTCAGCCCAAAAATGCCATTTTGAGCCACGATTTTTTAAGGAAAGTGGGTGTCAGTTTTGTATGAAGGAAGGCATTGGGGCTCATGTATTTTGTGTTGGGCTCCTAAAACCCACTTTTAGAGACCTCACAAAGTCAGCAGCCACTTAGAATGTACTGGGAACAAGTTACAGGAAAATGTCACCAAAGTGCTTATCTCAGTCTAATAATGCTATTTTGACCCAAGATTTTTTTAAGAAAGTGGAAGTCAGTTTTGTCTGAAAGAAGGCATTAGGGCTCATGTATTTTGTGTTGGGCTCCTAAAACCCACTTTTAGAGACCTCACAAAGTCAGCAGCCACTTAGAATGTACTGGGAACAAGTTACAGGAAAATGTCACCAAAGTGCTTATCTCAGCCCAAAAATGCCATTTTGAGCCACGATTTTTTAAGGAAAGTGGGTGTCAGTTTTGTATGAAGGAAGGCATTGGGGCTCATGTATTTTGTGTTGGGCTCCTAAAACCCACTTTTAGAGACCTCACAAAGTCAGCAGCCACTTAGAATGTACTGGGAACAAGTTACAGGAAAATGTCACCAAAGTGCTTATCTCAGTCTAATAATGCTATTTTGACCCAAGATTTTTTTAAGAAAGTGGAAGTCAGTTTTGTCTGAAAGAAGGCATTAGGGCTCATGTATTTTGTGTTGGGCTCCTAAAACCCACTTTTAGAGACCTCACAAAGTCAGCAGCCACTTAGAATGTACTGGGAACAAGTTACAGGAAAATGTCACCAAAGTGCTTATCTCAGCCCAAAAATGCCATTTTGAGCCACGATTTTTTAAGGAAAGTGGGTGTCAGTTTTGTATGAAGGAAGGCATTGGGGCTCATGTATTTTGTGTTGGGCTCCTAAAACCCACTTTTAGAGACCTCACAAAGTCAGCAGCCACTTAGAATGTACTGGGAACAAGTTACAGGAAAATGTCACCAAAGTGCTTATCTCAGTCTAATAATGCTATTTTGACCCAAGATTTTTTTAAGAAAGTGGAAGTCAGTTTTGTCTGAAAGAAGGCATTAGGGCTCATGTATTTTGTGTTGGGCTCCTAAAACCCACTTTTAGAGACCTCACAAAGTCAGCAGCCACTTAGAATGTACTGGGAACAAGTTACAGGAAAATGTCACCAAAGTGCTTATCTCAGCCCAAAAATGCCATTTTGAGCCACGATTTTTTAAGGAAAGTGGGTGTCAGTTTTGTATGAAGGAAGGCATTGGGGCTCATGTATTTTGTGTTGGGCTCCTAAAACCCACTTTTAGAGACCTCACAAAGTCAGCAGCCACTTAGAATGTACTGGGAACAAGTTACAGGAAAATGTCACCAAAGTGCTTATCTCAGTCTAATAATGCTATTTTGACCCAAGATTTTTTTAAGAAAGTGGAAGTCAGTTTTGTCTGAAAGAAGGCATTAGGGCTCATGTATTTTGTGTTGGGCTCCTAAAACCCACTTTTAGAGACCTCACAAAGTCAGCAGCCACTTAGAATGTACTGGGAACAAGTTACAGGAAAATGTCACCAAAGTGCTTATCTCAGCCCAAAAATGCCATTTTGAGCCACGATTTTTTAAGGAAAGTGGGTGTCAGTTTTGTATGAAGGAAGGCATTGGGGCTCATGTATTTTGTGTTGGGCTCCTAAAACCCACTTTTAGAGACCTCACAAAGTCAGCAGCCACTTAGAATGTACTGGGAACAAGTTACAGGAAAATGTCACCAAAGTGCTTATCTCAGTCTAATAATGCTATTTTGACCCAAGATTTTTTTAAGAAAGTGGAAGTCAGTTTTGTCTGAAAGAAGGCATTAGGGCTCATGTATTTTGTGTTGGGCTCCTAAAACCCACTTTTAGAGACCTCACAAAGTCAGCAGCCACTTAGAATGTACTGGGAACAAGTTACAGGAAAATGTCACCAAAGTGCTTATCTCAGCCCAAAAATAACATTTTGAGCCACGATTTTTTAAGGAAAGTGGGTGTCAGTTTTGTATGAAGGAAGGCATTGGGGCTCATGTATTTTGTGTTGGGCTCCTAAAACCCACTTTTAGAGACCTCACAAAGTCAGCAGCCACTTAGAATGTACTGGGAACAAGTTACAGGAAAATGTCACCAAAGTGCTTATCTCAGCCCAAAAATGCCATTTTGAGCCACGATTTTTTAAGGAAAGTGGGTGTCAGTTTTGTATGAAGGAAGGCATTGGGGCTCATGTATTTTGTGTTGGGCTCCTAAAACCCACTTTTAGAGACCTCACAAAGTCAGCAGCCACTTAGAATGTACTGGGAACAAGTTACAGGAAAATGTCACCAAAGTGCTTATCTCAGTCTAATAATGCTATTTTGACCCAAGATTTTTTTAAGAAAGTGGAAGTCAGTTTTGTCTGAAAGAAGGCATTAGGGCTCATGTATTTTGTGTTGGGCTCCTAAAACCCACTTTTAGAGACCTCACAAAGTCAGCAGCCACTTAGAATGTACTGGGAACAAGTTACAGGAAAATGTCACCAAAGTGCTTATCTCAGCCCAAAAATGCCATTTTGAGCCACGATTTTTTAAGGAAAGTGGGTGTCAGTTTTGTATGAAGGAAGGCATTGGGGCTCATGTATTTTGTGTTGGGCTCCTAAAACCCACTTTTAGAGACCTCACAAAGTCAGCAGCCACTTAGAATGTACTGGGAACAAGTTACAGGAAAATGTCACCAAAGTGCTTATCTCAGCCCAAAAATGCCATTTTGAGCCACGATTTTTTAAGGAAAGTGGGTGTCAGTTTTGTATGAAGGAAGGCATTGGGGCTCATGTATTTTGTGTTGGGCTCCTAAAACCCACTTTTAGAGACCTCACAAAGTCAGCAGCCACTTAGAATGTACTGGGAACAAGTTACAGGAAAATGTCACCAAAGTGCTTATCTCAGCCCAAAAATGCCATTTTGAGCCACGATTTTTTAAGGAAAGTGGGTGTCAGTTTTGTATGAAGGAAGGCATTGGGGCTCATGTATTTTGTGTTGGGCTCCTAAAACCCACTTTTAGAGACCTCACAAAGTCAGCAGCCACTTAGAATGTACTGGGAACAAGTTACAGGAAAATGTCACCAAAGTGCTTATCTCAGTCTAATAATGCTATTTTGACCCAAGATTTTTTTAAGAAAGTGGAAGTCAGTTTTGTCTGAAAGAAGGCATTAGGGCTCATGTATTTTGTGTTGGGCTCCTAAAACCCACTTTTAGAGACCTCACAAAGTCAGCAGCCACTTAGAATGTACTGGGAACAAGTTACAGGAAAATGTCACCAAAGTGCTTATCTCAGCCCAAAAATGCCATTTTGAGCCACGATTTTTTAAGGAAAGTGGGTGTCAGTTTTGTATGAAGGAAGGCATTGGGGCTCATGTATTTTGTGTTGGGCTCCTAAAACCCACTTTTAGAGACCTCACAAAGTCAGCAGCCACTTAGAATGTACTGGGAACAAGTTACAGGAAAATGTCACCAAAGTGCTTATCTCAGTCTAATAATGCTATTTTGACCCAAGATTTTTTTAAGAAAGTGGAAGTCAGTTTTGTCTGAAAGAAGGCATTAGGGCTCATGTATTTTGTGTTGGGCTCCTAAAACCCACTTTTAGAGACCTCACAAAGTCAGCAGCCACTTAGAATGTACTGGGAACAAGTTACAGGAAAATGTCACCAAAGTGCTTATCTCAGCCCAAAAATGCCATTTTGAGCCACGATTTTTTAAGGAAAGTGGGTGTCAGTTTTGTATGAAGGAAGGCATTGGGGCTCATGTATTTTGTGTTGGGCTCCTAAAACCCACTTTTAGAGACCTCACAAAGTCAGCAGCCACTTAGAATGTACTGGGAACAAGTTACAGGAAAATGTCACCAAAGTGCTTATCTCAGTCTAATAATGCTATTTTGACCCAAGATTTTTTTAAGAAAGTGGAAGTCAGTTTTGTCTGAAAGAAGGCATTAGGGCTCATGTATTTTGTGTTGGGCTCCTAAAACCCACTTTTAGAGACCTCACAAAGTCAGCAGCCACTTAGAATGTACTGGGAACAAGTTACAGGAAAATGTCACCAAAGTGCTTATCTCAGCCCAAAAATGCCATTTTGAGCCACGATTTTTTAAGGAAAGTGGGTGTCAGTTTTGTATGAAGGAAGGCATTGGGGCTCATGTATTTTGTGTTGGGCTCCTAAAACCCACTTTTAGAGACCTCACAAAGTCAGCAGCCACTTAGAATGTACTGGGAACAAGTTACAGGAAAATGTCACCAAAGTGCTTATCTCAGTCTAATAATGCTATTTTGACCCAAGATTTTTTTAAGAAAGTGGAAGTCAGTTTTGTCTGAAAGAAGGCATTAGGGCTCATGTATTTTGTGTTGGGCTCCTAAAACCCACTTTTAGAGACCTCACAAAGTCAGCAGCCACTTAGAATGTACTGGGAACAAGTTACAGGAAAATGTCACCAAAGTGCTTATCTCAGCCCAAAAATGCCATTTTGAGCCACGATTTTTTAAGGAAAGTGGGTGTCAGTTTTGTATGAAGGAAGGCATTGGGGCTCATGTATTTTGTGTTGGGCTCCTAAAACCCACTTTTAGAGACCTCACAAAGTCAGCAGCCACTTAGAATGTACTGGGAACAAGTTACAGGAAAATGTCACCAAAGTGCTTATCTCAGTCTAATAATGCTATTTTGACCCAAGATTTTTTTAAGAAAGTGGAAGTCAGTTTTGTCTGAAAGAAGGCATTAGGGCTCATGTATTTTGTGTTGGGCTCCTAAAACCCACTTTTAGAGACCTCACAAAGTCAGCAGCCACTTAGAATGTACTGGGAACAAGTTACAGGAAAATGTCACCAAAGTGCTTATCTCAGCCCAAAAATGCCATTTTGAGCCACGATTTTTTAAGGAAAGTGGGTGTCAGTTTTGTATGAAGGAAGGCATTGGGGCTCATGTATTTTGTGTTGGGCTCCTAAAACCCACTTTTAGAGACCTCACAAAGTCAGCAGCCACTTAGAATGTACTGGGAACAAGTTACAGGAAAATGTCACCAAAGTGCTTATCTCAGTCTAATAATGCTATTTTGACCCAAGATTTTTTTAAGAAAGTGGAAGTCAGTTTTGTCTGAAAGAAGGCATTAGGGCTCATGTATTTTGTGTTGGGCTCCTAAAACCCACTTTTAGAGACCTCACAAAGTCAGCAGCCACTTAGAATGTACTGGGAACAAGTTACAGGAAAATGTCACCAAAGTGCTTATCTCAGCCCAAAAATGCCATTTTGAGCCACGATTTTTTAAGGAAAGTGGGTGTCAGTTTTGTATGAAGGAAGGCATTGGGGCTCATGTATTTTGTGTTGGGCTCCTAAAACCCACTTTTAGAGACCTCACAAAGTCAGCAGCCACTTAGAATGTACTGGGAACAAGTTACAGGAAAATGTCACCAAAGTGCTTATCTCAGTCTAATAATGCTATTTTGACCCAAGATTTTTTTAAGAAAGTGGAAGTCAGTTTTGTCTGAAAGAAGGCATTAGGGCTCATGTATTTTGTGTTGGGCTCCTAAAACCCACTTTAGAGACCTCACAAAGTCAGCAGCCACTTAGAATGTACTGGGAACAAGTTACAGGAAAATGTCACCAAAGTGCTTATCTCAGCCCAAAAATGCCATTTTGAGCCACGATTTTTTAAGGAAAGTGGGTGTCAGTTTTGTATGAAGGAAGGCATTGGGGCTCATGTATTTTGTGTTGGGCTCCTAAAACCCACTTTTAGAGACCTCACAAAGTCAGCAGCCACTTAGAATGTACTGGGAACAAGTTACAGGAAAATGTCACCAAAGTGCTTATCTCAGTCTAATAATGCTATTTTGACCCAAGATTTTTTTAAGAAAGTGGAAGTCAGTTTTGTCTGAAAGAAGGCATTAGGGCTCATGTATTTTGTGTTGGGCTCCTAAAACCCACTTTTAGAGACCTCACAAAGTCAGCAGCCACTTAGAATGTACTGGGAACAAGTTACAGGAAAATGTCACCAAAGTGCTTATCTCAGCCCAAAAATGCCATTTTGAGCCACGATTTTTTAAGGAAAGTGGGTGTCAGTTTTGTATGAAGGAAGGCATTGGGGCTCATGTATTTTGTGTTGGGCTCCTAAAACCCACTTTTAGAGACCTCACAAAGTCAGCAGCCACTTAGAATGTACTGGGAACAAGTTACAGGAAAATGTCACCAAAGTGCTTATCTCAGTCTAATAATGCTATTTTGACCCAAGATTTTTTTAAGAAAGTGGAAGTCAGTTTTGTCTGAAAGAAGGCATTAGGGCTCATGTATTTTGTGTTGGGCTCCTAAAACCCACTTTTAGAGACCTCACAAAGTCAGCAGCCACTTAGAATGTACTGGGAACAAGTTACAGGAAAATGTCACCAAAGTGCTTATCTCAGCCCAAAAATGCCATTTTGAGCCACGATTTTTTAAGGAAAGTGGGTGTCAGTTTTGTATGAAGGAAGGCATTGGGGCTCATGTATTTTGTGTTGGGCTCCTAAAACCCACTTTTAGAGACCTCACAAAGTCAGCAGCCACTTAGAATGTACTGGGAACAAGTTACAGGAAAATGTCACCAAAGTGCTTATCTCAGTCTAATAATGCTATTTTGACCCAAGATTTTTTTAAGAAAGTGGAAGTCAGTTTTGTCTGAAAGAAGGCATTAGGGCTCATGTATTTTGTGTTGGGCTCCTAAAACCCACTTTTAGAGACCTCACAAAGTCAGCAGCCACTTAGAATGTACTGGGAACAAGTTACAGGAAAATGTCACCAAAGTGCTTATCTCAGCCCAAAAATGCCATTTTGAGCCACGATTTTTTAAGGAAAGTGGGTGTCAGTTTTGTATGAAGGAAGGCATTGGGGCTCATGTATTTTGTGTTGGGCTCCTAAAACCCACTTTTAGAGACCTCACAAAGTCAGCAGCCACTTAGAATGTACTGGGAACAAGTTACAGGAAAATGTCACCAAAGTGCTTATCTCAGTCTAATAATGCTATTTTGACCCAAGATTTTTTTTAAGAAAGTGGAAGTCAGTTTTGTCTGAAAGAAGGCATTAGGGCTCATGTATTTTGTGTTGGGCTCCTAAAACCCACTTTTAGAGACCTCACAAAGTCAGCAGCCACTTAGAATGTACTGGGAACAAGTTACAGGAAAATGTCACCAAAGTGCTTATCTCAGCCCAAAAATGCCATTTTGAGCCACGATTTTTTAAGGAAAGTGGGTGTCAGTTTTGTATGAAGGAAGGCATTGGGGCTCATGTATTTTGTGTTGGGCTCCTAAAACCCACTTTTAGAGACCTCACAAAGTCAGCAGCCACTTAGAATGTACTGGGAACAAGTTACAGGAAAATGTCACCAAAGTGCTTATCTCAGTCTAATAATGCTATTTTGACCCAAGATTTTTTTAAGAAAGTGGAAGTCAGTTTTGTCTGAAAGAAGGCATTAGGGGCTCATGTATTTTGTGTTGGGCTCCTAAAACCCACTTTTAGAGACCTCACAAAGTCAGCAGCCAACTTAGAATGTACTGGGAACAAGTTACAGGAAAATGTCACCAAAGTGCTTATCTCAGCCCAAAAATGCCATTTTGAGCCACGATTTTTTAAGGAAAGTGGGTGTCAGTTTTGTATGAAGGAAGGCATTGGGGCTCATGTATTTTGTGTTGGGCTCCTAAAACCCACTTTTAGAGACCTCACAAAGTCAGCAGCCACTTAGAATGTACTGGGAACAAGTTACAGGAAAATGTCACCAAAGTGCTTATCTCAGTCTAATAATGCTATTTTGACCCAAGATTTTTTTAAGAAAGTGGAAGTCAGTTTTGTCTGAAAGAAGGCATTAGGGCTCATGTATTTTGTGTTGGGCTCCTAAAACCACTTTAGAGACCTCACAAAGTCAGCAGCCACTTAGAATGTACTGGGAACAAGTTACAGGAAAATGTCACCAAAGTGCTTATCTCAGCCCAAAAATGCCATTTTGAGCCACGATTTTTTAAGGAAAGTGGGTGTCAGTTTTGTATGAAGGAAGGCATTGGGGCTCATGTATTTTGTGTTGGGCTCCTAAAACCCACTTTTAGAGACCTCACAAAGTCAGCAGCCACTTAGAATGTACTGGGAACAAGTTACAGGAAAATGTCACCAAAGTGCTTATCTCAGCCCAAAAATGCCATTTTGAGCCACGATTTTTTAAGGAAAGTGGGTGTCAGTTTTGTATGAAGGAAGGCATTGGGGCTCATGTATTTTGTGTTGGGCTCCTAAAACCCACTTTTAGAGACCTCACAAAGTCAGCAGCCACTTAGAATGTACTGGGAACAAGTTACAGGAAAATGTCACCAAAGTGCTTATCTCAGTCTAATAATGCTATTTTGACCCAAGATTTTTTTAAGAAAGTGGAAGTCAGGTTTTGTCTGAAAGAAGGCATTAGGGCTCATGTATTTTGTGTTGGGCTCCTAAAACCCACTTTTAGAGACCTCACAAAGTCAGCAGCCACTTAGAATGTACTGGGAACAAGTTACAGGAAAATGTCACCAAAGTGCTTATCTCAGCCCAAAAATGCCATTTTGAGCCACGATTTTTTAAGGAAAGTGGGTGTCAGTTTTGTATGAAGGAAGGCATTGGGGCTCATGTATTTTGTGTTGGGCTCCTAAAACCCACTTTTAGAGACCTCACAAAGTCAGCAGCCACTTAGAATGTACTGGGAACAAGTTACAGGAAAATGTCACCAAAGTGCTTATCTCAGCCAAAAATGTCATTTTGAGCCACGATTTTTTTAAGGAAAGTGGTGTCAGTTTTGTATGAAGAAGGCATTGGGGCTCATGTATTTTGTGTTGGGCTCCTAAAACCCACTTTTAGAGACCTCACAAAAGTCAGCAGCCACTTAGAATGTACTGGGAACAAGTTACAGGAAAATGTCACCAAAGTGCTTATCTCAGCCCAAAAATGCCATTTTGAGCCACGATTTTTTAAGGAAAGTGGGTGTCAGTTTTGTATGAAGGAAGCATTGGGCTCATGTATTTTGTGTTGGGCTCCTAAAACCCACTTTTAGAGACCTCACAAAGTCAGCAGCCACTTAGAATGTACTGGGAACAAGTTACAGGAAAATGTCACCAAAGTGCTTATCTCAGTCTAATAATGCTATTTTGACCAAGATTTTTTTAAGAAAGTGGAAGTCAGTTTTGTCTGAAAGAAGGCATTAGGGCTCATGTATTTTGTGTTGGGCTCCTAAAACCCACTTTTAGAGACCTCACAAAGTCAGCAGCCACTTAGAATGTACTGGGAACAAGTTACAGGAAAATGTCACCAAAGTGCTTATCTCAGCCCAAAAATGCCATTTTGAGCCACGATTTTTTAAGGAAAGTGGGTGTCAGTTTTGTATGAAGGAAGGCATTGGGGCTCATGTATTTTGTGTTGGGCTCCTAAAACCCACTTTTAGAGACCTCACAAAGTCAGCAGCCACTTAGAATGTACTGGGAACAAGTTACAGGAAAATGTCACCAAAGTGCTTATCTCAGTCTAATAATGCTATTTTGACCCAAGATTTTTTTAAGAAAGTGGAAGTCAGTTTTGTCTGAAAGAAGGCATTAGGGCTCATGTATTTTGTGTTGGGCTCCTAAAACCCACTTTTAGAGACCTCACAAAGTCAGCAGCCACTTAGAATGTACTGGGAACAAGTTACAGGAAAATGTCACCAAAGTGCTTATCTCAGCCAAAAATGCCATTTTGAGCCACGATTTTTTAAGGAAAGTGGGTGTCAGTTTTGTATGAAGGAAGGCATTGGGGCTCATGTATTTTGTGTTGGGCTCCTAAAACCCACTTTTAGAGACCTCACAAAGTCAGCAGCCACTTAGAATGTACTGGGAACAAGTTACAGGAAAATGTCACCAAAGTGCTTATCTCAGTCTAATAATGCTATTTTGACCCAAGATTTTTTAAGAAAGTGGAAGTCAGTTTTTGTCTGAAAGAAGGCATTAGGGCTCATGTATTTTGTGTTGGGCTCCTAAAACCCACTTTTAGAGACCTCACAAAGTCAGCAGCCACTTAGAATGTACTGGGAACAAGTTACAGGAAAATGTCACCAAAGTGCTTATCTCAGCCCAAAAATGCCATTTTGAGCCACGATTTTTTAAGGAAAGTGGGTGTCAGTTTTGTATGAAGGAAGGCATTGGGGCTCATGTATTTTGTGTTGGGCTCCTAAAACCCACTTTTAGAGACCTCACAAAGTCAGCAGCCACTTAGAATGTACTGGGAACAAGTTACAGGAAAATGTCACCAAAGTGCTTATCTCAGTCTAATAATGCTATTTTGACCCAAGATTTTTTAAGAAAGTGGAAGTCAGTTTTGTCTGAAAGAAGGCATTAGGGCTCATGTATTTTGTGTTGGGCTCCTAAAACCCACTTTTAGAGACCTCACAAAGTCAGCAGCCACTTAGAATGTACTGGGAACAAGTTACAGGAAAATGTCACCAAAGTGCTTATCTCAGCCCAAAAATAGCATTTTGAGCCACGATTTTTTAAGGAAAGTGGGTGTCAGTTTTGTATGAAGGAAGGCATTGGGGCTCATGTATTTTGTGTTGGGCTCCTAAAACCCACTTTTAGAGACCTCACAAAGTCAGCAGCCACTTAGAATGTACTGGGAACAAGTTACAGGAAAATGTCACCAAAGTGCTTATCTCAGTCTAATAATGCTATTTTGACCCAAGATTTTTTTAAGAAAGTGGAAGTCAGTTTTGTCTGAAAGAAGGCATTAGGGCTCATGTATTTTGTGTTGGGCTCCTAAAACCCACTTTTAGAGACCTCACAAAGTCAGCAGCCACTTAGAATGTACTGGGAACAAGTTACAGGAAAATGTCACCAAAGTGCTTATCTCAGCCCAAAAATGCCATTTTGAGCCACGATTTTTTAAGGAAAGTGGGTGTCAGTTTTGTATGAAGGAAGGCATTGGGGCTCATGTATTTTGTGTTGGGCTCCTAAAACCCACTTTTAGAGACCTCACAAAGTCAGCAGCCACTTAGAATGTACTGGGAACAAGTTACAGGAAAATGTCACCAAAGTGCTTATCTCAGTCTAATAATGCTATTTTGACCCAAGATTTTTTTAAGAAAGTGGAAGTCAGTTTTGTCTGAAAGAAGGCATTAGGGCTCATGTATTTTGTGTTGGGCTCCTAAAACCCACTTTTAGAGACCTCACAAAGTCAGCAGCCACTTAGAATGTACTGGGAACAAGTTACAGGAAAATGTCACCAAAGTGCTTATCTCAGCCCAAAAATGCCATTTTGAGCCACGATTTTTTAAGGAAAGTGGGTGTCAGTTTTGTATGAAGGAAGGCATTGGGGCTCATGTATTTTGTGTTGGGCTCCTAAAACCCACTTTTAGAGACCTCACAAAGTCAGCAGCCACTTAGAATGTACTGGGAACAAGTTACAGGAAAATGTCACCAAAGTGCTTATCTCAGTCTAATAATGCTATTTTGACCCAAGATTTTTTTAAGAAAGTGGAAGTCAGTTTTGTCTGAAAGAAGGCATTTAGGGCTCATGTATTTTGTGTTGGGCTCCTAAAACCCACTTTTAGAGACCTCACAAAGTCAGCAGCCACTTAGAATGTACTGGGAACAAGTTACAGGAAAATGTCACCAAAGTGCTTATCTCAGCCCAAAAATGCCATTTTGAGCCACGATTTTTTAAGGAAAGTGGGTGTCAGTTTTGTATGAAGGAAGGCATTGGGGCTCATGTATTTTGTGTTGGGCTCCTAAAACCCACTTTTAGAGACCTCACAAAGTCAGCAGCCACTTAGAATGTACTGGGAACAAGTTACAGGAAAATGTCACCAAAGTGCTTATCTCAGTCTAATAATGCTATTTTGACCAAGATTTTTTTAAGAAAGTGGAAGTCAGTTTTGTCTGAAAGAAGGCATTAGGGCTCATGTATTTTGTGTTGGGCTCCTAAAACCCACTTTTAGAGACCTCACAAAGTCAGCAGCCACTTAGAATGTACTGGGAACAAGTTACAGGAAAATGTCACCAAAGTGCTTATCTCAGCCCAAAAATGCCATTTTGAGCCACGATTTTTTAAGGAAAGTGGGTGTCAGTTTTGTATGAAGGAAGGCATTGGGGCTCATGTATTTTGTGTTGGGCTCCTAAAACCCACTTTTAGAGACCTCACAAAGTCAGCAGCCACTTAGAATGTACTGGGAACAAGTTACAGGAAAATGTCACCAAAGTGCTTATCTCAGTCTAATAATGCTATTTTGACCCAAGATTTTTTTAAGAAAGTGGAAGTTCAGTTTTGTCTGAAAGAAGGCATTAGGGCTCATGTATTTTGTGTTGGGCTCCTAAAACCCACTTTTAGAGACCTCACAAAGTCAGCAGCCACTTAGAATGTACTGGGAACAAGTTACAGGAAAATGTCACCAAAGTGCTTATCTCAGCCCAAAAATGCATTTTGAGCCACGATTTTTTAAGGAAAGTGGGTGTCAGTTTTGTATGAAGGAAGGCATTGGGGCTCATGTATTTTGTGTTGGGCTCCTAAAACCCACTTTTAGAGACCTCACAAAGTCAGCAGCCACTTAGAATGTACTGGGAACAAGTTACAGGAAAATGTCACCAAAGTGCTTATCTCAGTCTAATAATGCTATTTTGACCCAAGATTTTTTTAAGAAAGTGGAAGTCAGTTTTGTCTGAAAGAAGGCATTAGGGCTCATGTATTTTGTGTTGGGCTCCTAAAACCCACTTTTAGAGACCTCACAAAGTCAGCAGCCACTTAGAATGTACTGGGAACAAGTTACAGGAAAATGTCACCAAAGTGCTTATCTCAGCCCAAAAATGCCTATTTTGAGCCACGATTTTTTAAGGAAAGTGGGTGTCAGTTCTGTATGAAGGAAGGCATTTGGGCTCATGTATTTTGTGTTGGGCTCCTAAAACCCACTTTTAGAGACCTCACAAAGTCAGCAGCCACTTAGAATGTACTGGGAACAAGTTACAGGAAAATGTCACCAAAGTGCTTATCTCAGCCAAAAATGCATTTTGAGCCACGATTTTTTAAGGAAAGTGGGTGTCAGTTTTGTATGAAGGAAGGCATTGGGGCTCATGTATTTTGTGTTGGGCTCCTAAAACCCACTTTTAGAGACCTCACAAAGTCAGCAGCCACTTAGAATGTACTGGGAACAAGTTACAGGAAAATGTCACCAAAGTGCTTATCTCAGCCCAAAAATGCCATTTTGAGCCACGATTTTTTAAGGAAAGTGGGTGTCAGTTTTGTATGAAGGAAGGCATTGGGGCTCATGTATTTTGTGTTGGGCTCCTAAAACCCACTTTTAGAGACCTCACAAAGTCAGCAGCCACTTAGAATGTACTGGGAACAAGTTACAGGAAAAATGTCACCAAAGTGCTTATCTCAGTCTAATAATGCTATTTTGACCCAAGATTTTTTTAAGAAAGTGGAAGTCAGTTTTGTCTGAAAGAAGGCATTAGGGCTCATGTATTTTGTGTTGGGCTCCTAAAACCCACTTTTAGAGACCTCACAAAGTCAGCAGCCACTTAGAATGTACTGGAACAAGTTACAGGAAAATGTCACCAAAGTGCTTATCTCAGCCCAAAAATGCCATTTTGAGCCACGATTTTTTAAGGAAAGTGGGTGTCAGTTTTGTATGAAGGAAGGCATTGGGGCTCATGTATTTTGTGTTGGGCTCCTAAAACCCACTTTTAGAGACCTCACAAAGTCAGCAGCCACTTAGAATGTACTGGGAACAAGTTACAGGAAAATGTCACCAAAGTGCTTATCTCAGTCTAATAATGCTATTTTGACCCAAGATTTTTTTAAGAAAGTGGAAGTCAGTTTTGTCTGAAAGAAGGCATTAGGGCTCATGTATTTTGTGTTGGGCTCCTAAAACCCACTTTTAGAGACCTCACAAAGTCAGCAGCCACTTAGAATGTACTGGGAACAAGTTACAGGAAAATGTCACCAAAGTGCTTATCTCAGCCAAAAATGCCATTTTGAGCCACGATTTTTTAAGGAAAGTGGGTGTCAGTTTTGTATGAAGGAAGGCATTGGGGCTCATGTATTTTGTGTTGGGCTCCTAAAACCCACTTTTAGAGACCTCACAAAGTCAGCAGCCACTTAGAATGTACTGGGAACAAGTTACAGGAAAATGTCACCAAAGTGCTTATCTCAGTCTAATAATGCTATTTTGACCCAAGATTTTTTTAAGAAAGTGGAAGTCAGTTTTGTCTGAAAGAAGGCATTAGGGCTCATGTATTTTGTGTTGGGCTCCTAAAACCCACTTTTAGAGACCTCACAAAGTCAGCAGCCACTTAGAATGTACTGGGAACAAGTTACAGGAAAATGTCACCAAAGTGCTTATCTCAGCCCAAAAATGCCATTTTGAGCCACGATTTTTTAAGGAAAGTGGGTGTCAGTTTTGTATGAAGGAAGGCATTGGGGCTCATGTATTTTGTGTTGGGCTCCTAAAACCCACTTTTAGAGACCTCACAAAGTCAGCAGCCACTTAGAATGTACTGGGAACAAGTTACAGGAAAATGTCACCAAAGTGCTTATCTCAGTCTAATAATGCTATTTTGACCCAAGATTTTTTTAAGAAAGTGGAAGTCAGTTTTGTCTGAAAGAAGGCATTAGGGCTCATGTATTTTGTGTTGGGCTCCTAAAACCCACTTTTAGAGACCTCACAAAGTCAGCAGCCACTTAGAATGTACTGGGAACAAGTTACAGGAAAATGTCACCAAAAGTGCTTATCTCAGCCCAAAAATGCCATTTTGAGCCACGATTTTTTAAGGAAAGTGGGTGTCAGTTTTGTATGAAGGAAGGCATTGGGGCTCATGTATTTTGTGTTGGGCTCCTAAAACCCACTTTTAGAGACCTCACAAAGTCAGCAGCCACTTAGAATGTACTGGGAACAAGTTACAGGAAAATGTCACCAAAGTGCTTATCTCAGTCTAATAATGCTATTTTGACCCAAGATTTTTTTAAGAAAGTGGAAGTCAGTTTTGTCTGAAAGAAGGCATTAGGGCTCATGTATTTTGTGTTGGGCTCCTAAAACCCACTTTTAGAGACCTCACAAAGTCAGCAGCCACTTAGAATGTACTGGGAACAAGTTACAGGAAAATGTCACCAAAGTGCTTATCTCAGCCCAAAAATGCCATTTTGAGCCACGATTTTTTAAGGAAAGTGGGTGTCAGTTTTGTATGAAGGAAGGCATTGGGGCTCATGTATTTTGTGTTGGGCTCCTAAAACCCACTTTTAGAGACCTCACAAAGTCAGCAGCCACTTAGAATGTACTGGGAACAAGTTACAGGAAAATGTCACCAAAGTGCTTATCTCAGTCTAATAATGCTATTTTGACCCAAGATTTTTTTAAGAAAGTGGAAGTCAGTTTTGTCTGAAAGAAGGCATTAGGGCTCATGTATTTTGTGTTGGGCTCCTAAAACCCACTTTTAGAGACCTCACAAAGTCAGCAGCCACTTAGAATGTACTGGGAACAAGTTACAGGAAAATGTCACCAAAGTGCTTATCTCAGCCCAAAAATGCCATTTTGAGCCACGATTTTTTAAGGAAAGTGGGTGTCAGTTTTGTATGAAGGAAGGCATTGGGGCTCATGTATTTTGTGTTGGGCTCCTAAAACCCACTTTTAGAGACCTCACAAAGTCAGCAGCCACTTAGAATGTACTGGGAACAAGTTACAGGAAAATGTCACCAAAGTGCTTATCTCAGTCTAATAATGCTATTTTGACCCAAGATTTTTTTAAGAAAGTGGAAGTCAGTTTTGTCTGAAAGAAGGCATTAGGGCTCATGTATTTTGTGTTGGGCTCCTAAAACCCACTTTTAGAGACCTCACAAAGTCAGCAGCCACTTAGAATGTACTGGGAACAAGTTACAGGAAAATGTCACCAAAGTGCTTATCTCAGCCCAAAAATGCCATTTTGAGCCACGATTTTTTAAGGAAAGTGGGTGTCAGTTTTGTATGAAGGAAGGCATTGGGGCTCATGTATTTTGTGTTGGGCTCCTAAAACCCACTTTTAGAGACCTCACAAAGTCAGCAGCCACTTAGAATGTACTGGGAACAAGTTACAGGAAAATGTCACCAAAGTGCTTATCTCAGTCTAATAATGCTATTTTGACCCAAGATTTTTTTAAGAAAGTGGAAGTCAGTTTTGTCTGAAAGAAGGCATTAGGGCTCATGTATTTTGTGTTGGGCTCCTAAAACCCACTTTTAGAGACCTCACAAAGTCAGCAGCCACTTAGAATGTACTGGGAACAAGTTACAGGAAAATGTCACCAAAGTGCTTATCTCAGCCCAAAAATGCCATTTTGAGCCACGATTTTTTAAGGAAAGTGGGTGTCAGTTTTGTATGAAGGAAGGCATTGGGGCTCATGTATTTTGTGTTGGGCTCCTAAAACCCACTTTTAGAGACCTCACAAAGTCAGCAGCCACTTAGAATGTACTGGGAACAAGTTACAGGAAAATGTCACCAAAGTGCTTATCTCAGTCTAATAATGCTATTTTGACCCAAGATTTTTTTAAGAAAGTGGAAGTCAGTTTTGTCTGAAAGAAGGCATTAGGGCTCATGTATTTTGTGTTGGGCTCCTAAAACCCACTTTTAGAGACCTCACAAAGTCAGCAGCCACTTAGAATGTACTGGGAACAAGTTACAGGAAAATGTCACCAAAGTGCTTATCTCAGCCCAAAAATGCCATTTTGAGCCACGATTTTTTAAGGAAAGTGGGTGTCAGTTTTGTATGAAGGAAGGCATTGGGGCTCATGTATTTTGTGTTGGGCTCCTAAAACCCACTTTTAGAGACCTCACAAAGTCAGCAGCCACTTAGAATGTACTGGGAACAAGTTACAGGAAAATGTCACCAAAGTGCTTATCTCAGTCTAATAATGCTATTTTGACCCAAGATTTTTTTAAGAAAGTGGAAGTCAGTTTTGTCTGAAAGAAGGCATTAGGGCTCATGTATTTTGTGTTGGGCTCCTAAAACCCACTTTTAGAGACCTCACAAAGTCAGCAGCCACTTAGAATGTACTGGGAACAAGTTACAGGAAAATGTCACCAAAGTGCTTATCTCAGCCCAAAAATTACATTTTGAGCCACGATTTTTTAAGGAAAGTGGGTGTCAGTTTTGTATGAAGGAAGGCATTGGGGCTCATGTATTTTGTGTTGGGCTCCTAAAACCCACTTTTAGAGACCTCACAAAGTCAGCAGCCACTTAGAATGTACTGGGAACAAGTTACAGGAAAATGTCACCAAAGTGCTTATCTCAGTCTAATAATGCTATTTTGACCCAAGATTTTTTTAAGAAAGTGGAAGTCAGTTTTGTCTGAAAGAAGGCATTAGGGCTCATGTATTTTGTGTTGGGCTCCTAAAACCCACTTTTAGAGACCTCACAAAGTCAGCAGCCACTTAGAATGTACTGGGAACAAGTTACAGGAAAATGTCACCAAAGTGCTTATCTCAGTCTAATAATGCTATTTTGACCCAAGATTTTTTTAAGAAAGTGGAAGTCAGTTTTGTCTGAAAGAAGGCATTAGGGCTCATGTATTTTGTGTTGGGCTCCTAAAACCCACTTTTAGAGACCTCACAAAGTCAGCAGCCACTTAGAATGTACTGGGAACAAGTTACAGGAAAATGTCACCAAAGTGCTTATCTCAGTCTAATAATGCTATTTTGACCCAAGATTTTTTTAAGAAAGTGGAAGTCAGTTTTGTCTGAAAGAAGGCATTAGGGCTCATGTATTTTGTGTTGGGCTCCTAAAACCCACTTTTAGAGACCTCACAAAGTCAGCAGCCACTTAGAATGTACTGGGAACAAGTTACAGGAAAATGTCACCAAAGTGCTTATCTCAGCCCAAAAATGCCATTTTGAGCCACGATTTTTTAAGGAAAGTGGGTGTCAGTTTTGTATGAAGGAAGGCATTGGGGCTCATGTATTTTGTGTTGGGCTCCTAAAACCCACTTTTAGAGACCTCACAAAGTCAGCAGCCACTTAGAATGTACTGGGAACAAGTTACAGGAAAATGTCACCAAAGTGCTTATCTCAGTCTAATAATGCTATTTTGACCCAAGATTTTTTTAAGAAAGTGGAAGTCAGTTTTGTCTGAAAGAAGGCATTAGGGCTCATGTATTTTGTGTTGGGCTCCTAAAACCCACTTTTAGAGACCTCACAAAGTCAGCAGCCACTTAGAATGTACTGGGAACAAGTTACAGGAAAATGTCACCAAAGTGCTTATCTCAGCCCAAAAATGCCATTTTGAGCCACGATTTTTTAAGGAAAGTGGGTGTCAGTTTTGTATGAAGGAAGGCATTGGGGCTCATGTATTTTGTGTTGGGCTCCTAAAACCCACTTTTAGAGACCTCACAAAGTCAGCAGCCACTTAGAATGTACTGGGAACAAGTTACAGGAAAATGTCACCAAAGTGCTTATCTCAGTCTAATAATGCTATTTTGACCCAAGATTTTTTTAAGAAAGTGGAAGTCAGTTTTGTCTGAAAGAAGGCATTAGGGCTCATGTATTTTGTGTTGGGCTCCTAAAACCCACTTTTAGAGACCTCACAAAGTCAGCAGCCACTTAGAATGTACTGGGAACAAGTTACAGGAAAATGTCACCAAAGTGCTTATCTCAGCCCAAAAATGCCATTTTGAGCCACGATTTTTTAAGGAAAGTGGGTGTCAGTTTTGTATGAAGGAAGGCATTGGGGCTCATGTATTTTGTGTTGGGCTCCTAAAACCCACTTTTAGAGACCTCACAAAGTCAGCAGCCACTTAGAATGTACTGGGAACAAGTTACAGGAAAATGTCACCAAAGTGCTTATCTCAGTCTAATAATGCTATTTTGACCCAAGATTTTTTTAAGAAAGTGGAAGTCAGTTTTGTCTGAAAGAAGGCATTAGGGCTCATGTATTTTGTGTTGGGCTCCTAAAACCCACTTTTAGAGACCTCACAAAGTCAGCAGCCACTTAGAATGTACTGGGAACAAGTTACAGGAAAATGTCACCAAAGTGCTTATCTCAGTCTAATAATGCTATTTTGACCCAAGATTTTTTTAAGAAAGTGGAAGTCAGTTTTGTCTGAAAGAAGGCATTAGGGCTCATGTATTTTGTGTTGGGCTCCTAAAACCCACTTTTAGAGACCTCACAAAGTCAGCAGCCACTTAGAATGTACTGGGAACAAGTTACAGGAAAATGTCACCAAAGTGCTTATCTCAGCCCAAAAATGCCATTTTGAGCCACGATTTTTTAAGGAAAGTGGGTGTCAGTTTTGTATGAAGGAAGGCATTGGGGCTCATGTATTTTGTGTTGGGCTCCTAAAACCCACTTTTAGAGACCTCACAAAGTCAGCAGCCACTTAGAATGTACTGGGAACAAGTTACAGGAAAATGTCACCAAAGTGCTTATCTCAGTCTAATAATGCTATTTTGACCCAAGATTTTTTTAAGAAAGTGGAAGTCAGTTTTGTCTGAAAGAAGGCATTAGGGCTCATGTATTTTGTGTTGGGCTCCTAAAACCCACTTTTAGAGACCTCACAAAGTCAGCAGCCACTTAGAATGTACTGGGAACAAGTTACAGGAAAATGTCACCAAAGTGCTTATCTCAGCCCAAAAATGCCATTTTGAGCCACGATTTTTTAAGGAAAGTGGGTGTCAGTTTTGTATGAAGGAAGGCATTGGGGCTCATGTATTTTGTGTTGGGCTCCTAAAACCCACTTTTAGAGACCTCACAAAGTCAGCAGCCACTTAGAATGTACTGGGAACAAGTTACAGGAAAATGTCACCAAAGTGCTTATCTCAGTCTAATAATGCTATTTTGACCCAAGATTTTTTTAAGAAAGTGGAAGTCAGTTTTGTCTGAAAGAAGGCATTAGGGCTCATGTATTTTGTGTTGGGCTCCTAAAACCCACTTTTAGAGACCTCACAAAGTCAGCAGCCACTTAGAATGTACTGGGAACAAGTTACAGGAAAATGTCACCAAAGTGCTTATCTCAGCCCAAAAATGCCATTTTGAGCCACGATTTTTTAAGGAAAGTGGGTGTCAGTTTTGTATGAAGGAAGGCATTGGGGCTCATGTATTTTGTGTTGGGCTCCTAAAACCCACTTTTAGAGACCTCACAAAGTCAGCAGCCACTTAGAATGTACTGGGAACAAGTTACAGGAAAATGTCACCAAAGTGCTTATCTCAGTCTAATAATGCTATTTTGACCCAAGATTTTTTTAAGAAAGTGGAAGTCAGTTTTGTCTGAAAGAAGGCATTAGGGCTCATGTATTTTGTGTTGGGCTCCTAAAACCCACTTTTAGAGACCTCACAAAGTCAGCAGCCACTTAGAATGTACTGGGAACAAGTTACAGGAAAATGTCACCAAAGTGCTTATCTCAGCCCAAAAATGCCATTTTGAGCCACGATTTTTTAAGGAAAGTGGGTGTCAGTTTTGTATGAAGGAAGGCATTGGGGCTCATGTATTTTGTGTTGGGCTCCTAAAACCCACTTTTAGAGACCTCACAAAGTCAGCAGCCACTTAGAATGTACTGGGAACAAGTTACAGGAAAATGTCACCAAAGTGCTTATCTCAGTCTAATAATGCTATTTTGACCCAAGATTTTTTTAAGAAAGTGGAAGTCAGTTTTGTCTGAAAGAAGGCATTAGGGCTCATGTATTTTGTGTTGGGCTCCTAAAACCCACTTTTAGAGACCTCACAAAGTCAGCAGCCACTTAGAATGTACTGGGAACAAGTTACAGGAAAATGTCACCAAAGTGCTTATCTCAGCCCAAAAATGCCATTTTGAGCCACGATTTTTTAAGGAAAGTGGGTGTCAGTTTTGTATGAAGGAAGGCATTGGGGCTCATGTATTTTGTGTTGGGCTCCTAAAACCCACTTTTAGAGACCTCACAAAGTCAGCAGCCACTTAGAATGTACTGGGAACAAGTTACAGGAAAATGTCACCAAAGTGCTTATCTCAGTCTAATAATGCTATTTTGACCCAAGATTTTTTTAAGAAAGTGGAAGTCAGTTTTGTCTGAAAGAAGGCATTAGGGCTCATGTATTTTGTGTTGGGCTCCTAAAACCCACTTTTAGAGACCTCACAAAGTCAGCAGCCACTTAGAATGTACTGGGAACAAGTTACAGGAAAATGTCACCAAAGTGCTTATCTCAGCCCAAAAATGCCATTTTGAGCCACGATTTTTTAAGGAAAGTGGGTGTCAGTTTTGTATGAAGGAAGGCATTGGGGCTCATGTATTTTGTGTTGGGCTCCTAAAACCCACTTTTAGAGACCTCACAAAGTCAGCAGCCACTTAGAATGTACTGGGAACAAGTTACAGGAAAATGTCACCAAAGTGCTTATCTCAGTCTAATAATGCTATTTTGACCCAAGATTTTTTTAAGAAAGTGGAAGTCAGTTTTGTCTGAAAGAAGGCATTAGGGCTCATGTATTTTGTGTTGGGCTCCTAAAACCCACTTTTAGAGACCTCACAAAGTCAGCAGCCACTTAGAATGTACTGGGAACAAGTTACAGGAAAATGTCACCAAAGTGCTTATCTCAGCCCAAAAATGCCATTTTGAGCCACGATTTTTTAAGGAAAGTGGGTGTCAGTTTTGTATGAAGGAAGGCATTGGGGCTCATGTATTTTGTGTTGGGCTCCTAAAACCCACTTTTAGAGACCTCACAAAGTCAGCAGCCACTTAGAATGTACTGGGAACAAGTTACAGGAAAATGTCACCAAAGTGCTTATCTCAGTCTAATAATGCTATTTTGACCCAAGATTTTTTTAAGAAAGTGGAAGTCAGTTTTGTCTGAAAGAAGGCATTAGGGCTCATGTATTTTGTGTTGGGCTCCTAAAACCCACTTTTAGAGACCTCACAAAGTCAGCAGCCACTTAGAATGTACTGGGAACAAGTTACAGGAAAATGTCACCAAAGTGCTTATCTCAGCCCAAAAATGCCATTTTGAGCCACGATTTTTTAAGGAAAGTGGGTGTCAGTTTTGTATGAAGGAAGGCATTGGGGCTCATGTATTTTGTGTTGGGCTCCTAAAACCCACTTTTAGAGACCTCACAAAGTCAGCAGCCACTTAGAATGTACTGGGAACAAGTTACAGGAAAATGTCACCAAAGTGCTTATCTCAGTCTAATAATGCTATTTTGACCCAAAATTTTTTAAGAAAGTGGAAGTCAGTTTTGTCTGAAAGAAGGCATTAGGGCTCATGTATTTTGTGTTGGGCTCCTAAAACCCACTTTTAGAGACCTCACAAAGTCAGCAGCCACTTAGAATGTACTGGGAACAAGTTACAGGAAAATGTCACCAAAGTGCTTATCTCAGCCCAAAAATGCCATTTTGAGCCACGATTTTTTAAGGAAAGTGGCTGTCAGTTTTGTATGAAGGAAGGCATTGGGGCTCATGTATTTTGTGTTGGGCTCCTAAAACCCACTTTTAGAGACCTCACAAAGTCAGCAGCCACTTAGAATGTACTGGGAACAAGTTACAGGAAAATGTCACCAAAGTGCTTATCTCAGTCTAATAATGCTATTTTGACCCAAGATTTTTTTAAGAAAGTGGAAGTCAGTTTTGTCTGAAAGAAGGCATTAGGGCTCATGTATTTTGTGTTGGGCTCCTAAAACCCACTTTTAGAGACCTCACAAAGTCAGCAGCCACTTAGAATGTACTGGGAACAAGTTACAGGAAAATGTCACCAAAGTGCTTATCTCAGCCCAAAAATGCCATTTTGAGCCACGATTTTTTAAGGAAAGTGGGTGTCAGTTTTGTATGAAGGAAGGCATTGGGGCTCATGTATTTTGTGTTGGGCTCCTAAAACCCACTTTTAGAGACCTCACAAAGTCAGCAGCCACTTAGAATGTACTGGGAACAAGTTACAGGAAAATGTCACCAAAGTGCTTATCTCAGTCTAATAATGCTATTTTGACCCAAGATTTTTTTAAGAAAGTGGAAGTCAGTTTTGTCTGAAAGAAGGCATTAGGGCTCATGTATTTTGTGTTGGGCTCCTAAAACCCACTTTTAGAGACCTCACAAAGTCAGCAGCCACTTAGAATGTACTGGGAACAAGTTACAGGAAAATGTCACCAAAGTGCTTATCTCAGCCCAAAAATGCCATTTTGAGCCACGATTTTTTAAGGAAAGTGGGTGTCAGTTTTGTATGAAGGAAGGCATTGGGGCTCATGTATTTTGTGTTGGGCTCCTAAAACCCACTTTTAGAGACCTCACAAAGTCAGCAGCCACTTAGAATGTACTGGGAACAAGTTACAGGAAAATGTCACCAAAGTGCTTATCTCAGTCTAATAATGCTATTTTGACCCAAGATTTTTTTAAGAAAGTGGAAGTCAGTTTTGTCTGAAAGAAGGCATTAGGGCTCATGTATTTTGTGTTGGGCTCCTAAAACCCACTTTTAGAGACCTCACAAAGTCAGCAGCCACTTAGAATGTACTGGGAACAAGTTACAGGAAAATGTCACCAAAGTGCTTATCTCAGCCCAAAAATGCCATTTTGAGCCACGATTTTTTAAGGAAAGTGGGTGTCAGTTTTGTATGAAGGAAGGCATTGGGGCTCATGTATTTTGTGTTGGGCTCCTAAAACCCACTTTTAGAGACCTCACAAAGTCAGCAGCCACTTAGAATGTACTGGGAACAAGTTACAGGAAAATGTCACCAAAGTGCTTATCTCAGTCTAATAATGCTATTTTGACCCAAGATTTTTTTAAGAAAGTGGAAGTCAGTTTTGTCTGAAAGAAGGCATTAGGGCTCATGTATTTTGTGTTGGGCTCCTAAAACCCACTTTTAGAGACCTCACAAAGTCAGCAGCCACTTAGAATGTACTGGGAACAAGTTACAGGAAAATGTCACCAAAGTGCTTATCTCAGCCCAAAAATGCCATTTTGAGCCACGATTTTTTAAGGAAAGTGGGTGTCAGTTTTGTATGAAGGAAGGCATTGGGGCTCATGTATTTTGTGTTGGGCTCCTAAAACCCACTTTTAGAGACCTCACAAAGTCAGCAGCCACTTAGAATGTACTGGGAACAAGTTACAGGAAAATGTCACCAAAGTGCTTATCTCAGTCTAATAATGCTATTTTGACCCAAGATTTTTTTAAGAAAGTGGAAGTCAGTTTTGTCTGAAAGAAGGCATTAGGGCTCATGTATTTTGTGTTGGGCTCCTAAAACCCACTTTTAGAGACCTCACAAAGTCAGCAGCCACTTAGAATGTACTGGGAACAAGTTACAGGAAAATGTCACCAAAGTGCTTATCTCAGCCCAAAAATGCCATTTTGAGCCACGATTTTTTAAGGAAAGTGGGTGTCAGTTTTGTATGAAGGAAGGCATTGGGGCTCATGTATTTTGTGTTGGGCTCCTAAAACCCACTTTTAGAGACCTCACAAAGTCAGCAGCCACTTAGAATGTACTGGGAACAAGTTACAGGAAAATGTCACCAAAGTGCTTATCTCAGTCTAATAATGCTATTTTGACCCAAGATTTTTTTAAGAAAGTGGAAGTCAGTTTTGTCTGAAAGAAGGCATTAGGGCTCATGTATTTTGTGTTGGGCTCCTAAAACCCACTTTTAGAGACCTCACAAAGTCAGCAGCCACTTAGAATGTACTGGGAACAAGTTACAGGAAAATGTCACCAAAGTGCTTATCTCAGCCCAAAAATGCCATTTTGAGCCACGATTTTTTAAGGAAAGTGGGTGTCAGTTTTGTATGAAGGAAGGCATTGGGGCTCATGTATTTTGTGTTGGGCTCCTAAAACCCACTTTTAGAGACCTCACAAAGTCAGCAGCCACTTAGAATGTACTGGGAACAAGTTACAGGAAAATGTCACCAAAGTGCTTATCTCAGTCTAATAATGCTATTTTGACCCAAGATTTTTTTAAGAAAGTGGAAGTCAGTTTTGTCTGAAAGAAGGCATTAGGGCTCATGTATTTTGTGTTGGGCTCCTAAAACCCACTTTTAGAGACCTCACAAAGTCAGCAGCCACTTAGAATGTACTGGGAACAAGTTACAGGAAAATGTCACCAAAGTGCTTATCTCAGCCCAAAAATGCCATTTTGAGCCACGATTTTTTAAGGAAAGTGGGTGTCAGTTTTGTATGAAGGAAGGCATTGGGGCTCATGTATTTTGTGTTGGGCTCCTAAAACCCACTTTTAGAGACCTCACAAAGTCAGCAGCCACTTAGAATGTACTGGGAACAAGTTACAGGAAAATGTCACCAAAGTGCTTATCTCAGTCTAATAATGCTATTTTGACCCAAGATTTTTTTAAGAAAGTGGAAGTCAGTTTTGTCTGAAAGAAGGCATTAGGGCTCATGTATTTTGTGTTGGGCTCCTAAAACCCACTTTTAGAGACCTCACAAAGTCAGCAGCCACTTAGAATGTACTGGGAACAAGTTACAGGAAAATGTCACCAAAGTGCTTATCTCAGCCCAAAAATGCCATTTTGAGCCACGATTTTTTAAGGAAAGTGGGTGTCAGTTTTGTATGAAGGAAGGCATTGGGGCTCATGTATTTTGTGTTGGGCTCCTAAAACCCACTTTTAGAGACCTCACAAAGTCAGCAGCCACTTAGAATGTACTGGGAACAAGTTACAGGAAAATGTCACCAAAGTGCTTATCTCAGTCTAATAATGCTATTTTGACCCAAGATTTTTTTAAGAAAGTGGAAGTCAGTTTTGTCTGAAAGAAGGCATTAGGGCTCATGTATTTTGTGTTGGGCTCCTAAAACCCACTTTTAGAGACCTCACAAAGTCAGCAGCCACTTAGAATGTACTGGGAACAAGTTACAGGAAAATGTCACCAAAGTGCTTATCTCAGTCTAATAATGCTATTTTGACCCAAGATTTTTTTAAGAAAGTGGAAGTCAGTTTTGTCTGAAAGAAGGCATTAGGGCTCATGTATTTTGTGTTGGGCTCCTAAAACCCACTTTTAGAGACCTCACAAAGTCAGCAGCCACTTAGAATGTACTGGGAACAAGTTACAGGAAAATGTCACCAAAGTGCTTATCTCAGCCCAAAAATGCCATTTTGAGCCACGATTTTTTAAGGAAAGTGGGTGTCAGTTTTGTATGAAGGAAGGCATTGGGGCTCATGTATTTTGTGTTGGGCTCCTAAAACCCACTTTTAGAGACCTCACAAAGTCAGCAGCCACTTAGAATGTACTGGGAACAAGTTACAGGAAAATGTCACCAAAGTGCTTATCTCAGTCTAATAATGCTATTTTGACCCAAAATTTTTTAAGAAAGTGGAAGTCAGTTTTGTCTGAAAGAAGGCATTAGGGCTCATGTATTTTGTGTTGGGCTCCTAAAACCCACTTTTAGAGACCTCACAAAGTCAGCAGCCACTTAGAATGTACTGGGAACAAGTTACAGGAAAATGTCACCAAAGTGCTTATCTCAGCCCAAAAATGCCATTTTGAGCCACGATTTTTTAAGGAAAGTGGCTGTCAGTTTTGTATGAAGGAAGGCATTGGGGCTCATGTATTTTGTGTTGGGCTCCTAAAACCCACTTTTAGAGACCTCACAAAGTCAGCAGCCACTTAGAATGTACTGGGAACAAGTTACAGGAAAATGTCACCAAAGTGCTTATCTCAGTCTAATAATGCTATTTTGACCCAAGATTTTTTTAAGAAAGTGGAAGTCAGTTTTGTCTGAAAGAAGGCATTAGGGCTCATGTATTTTGTGTTGGGCTCCTAAAACCCACTTTTAGAGACCTCACAAAGTCAGCAGCCACTTAGAATGTACTGGGAACAAGTTACAGGAAAATGTCACCAAAGTGCTTATCTCAGTCTAATAATGCTATTTTGACCCAAGATTTTTTAAGAAAGTGGAAGTCAGTTTTGTCTGAAAGAAGGCATTAGGGCTCATGTATTTTGTGTTGGGCTCCTAAAACCCACTTTTAGAGACCTCACAAAGTCAGCAGCCACTTAGAATGTACTGGGAACAAGTTACAGGAAAATGTCACCAAAGTGCTTATCTCAGCCCAAAAATGCCATTTTGAGCCACGATTTTTTAAGGAAAGTGGGTGTCAGTTTTGTATGAAGGAAGGCATTGGGGCTCATGTATTTTGTGTTGGGCTCCTAAAACCCACTTTTAGAGACCTCACAAAGTCAGCAGCCACTTAGAATGTACTGGGAACAAGTTACAGGAAAATGTCACCAAAGTGCTTATCTCAGTCTAATAATGCTATTTTGACCCAAAATTTTTTAAGAAAGTGGAAGTCAGTTTTGTCTGAAAGAAGGCATTAGGGCTCATGTATTTTGTGTTGGGCTCCTAAAACCCACTTTTAGAGACCTCACAAAGTCAGCAGCCACTTAGAATGTACTGGGAACAAGTTACAGGAAAATGTCACCAAAGTGCTTATCTCAGCCCAAAAATGCCATTTTGAGCCACGATTTTTTAAGGAAAGTGGCTGTCAGTTTTGTATGAAGGAAGGCATTGGGGCTCATGTATTTTGTGTTGGGCTCCTAAAACCCACTTTTAGAGACCTCACAAAGTCAGCAGCCACTTAGAATGTACTGGGAACAAGTTACAGGAAAATGTCACCAAAGTGCTTATCTCAGTCTAATAATGCTATTTTGACCCAAGATTTTTTTAAGAAAGTGGAAGTCAGTTTTGTCTGAAAGAAGGCATTAGGGCTCATGTATTTTGTGTTGGGCTCCTAAAACCCACTTTTAGAGACCTCACAAAGTCAGCAGCCACTTAGAATGTACTGGGAACAAGTTACAGGAAAATGTCACCAAAGTGCTTATCTCAGCCCAAAAATGCCATTTTGAGCCACGATTTTTTAAGGAAAGTGGGTGTCAGTTTTGTATGAAGGAAGGCATTGGGGCTCATGTATTTTGTGTTGGGCTCCTAAAACCCACTTTTAGAGACCTCACAAAGTCAGCAGCCACTTAGAATGTACTGGGAACAAGTTACAGGAAAATGTCACCAAAGTGCTTATCTCAGTCTAATAATGCTATTTTGACCCAAGATTTTTTTAAGAAAGTGGAAGTCAGTTTTGTCTGAAAGAAGGCATTAGGGCTCATGTATTTTGTGTTGGGCTCCTAAAACCCACTTTTAGAGACCTCACAAAGTCAGCAGCCACTTAGAATGTACTGGGAACAAGTTACAGGAAAATGTCACCAAAGTGCTTATCTCAGCCCAAAAATGCCATTTTGAGCCACGATTTTTTAAGGAAAGTGGGTGTCAGTTTTGTATGAAGGAAGGCATTGGGGCTCATGTATTTTGTGTTGGGCTCCTAAAACCCACTTTTAGAGACCTCACAAAGTCAGCAGCCACTTAGAATGTACTGGGAACAAGTTACAGGAAAATGTCACCAAAGTGCTTATCTCAGTCTAATAATGCTATTTTGACCCAAGATTTTTTTAAGAAAGTGGAAGTCAGTTTTGTCTGAAAGAAGGCATTAGGGCTCATGTATTTTGTGTTGGGCTCCTAAAACCCACTTTTAGAGACCTCACAAAGTCAGCAGCCACTTAGAATGTACTGGGAACAAGTTACAGGAAAATGTCACCAAAGTGCTTATCTCAGCCCAAAAATGCCATTTTGAGCCACGATTTTTTAAGGAAAGTGGGTGTCAGTTTTGTATGAAGGAAGGCATTGGGGCTCATGTATTTTGTGTTGGGCTCCTAAAACCCACTTTTAGAGACCTCACAAAGTCAGCAGCCACTTAGAATGTACTGGGAACAAGTTACAGGAAAATGTCACCAAAGTGCTTATCTCAGTCTAATAATGCTATTTTGACCCAAGATTTTTTTAAGAAAGTGGAAGTCAGTTTTGTCTGAAAGAAGGCATTAGGGCTCATGTATTTTGTGTTGGGCTCCTAAAACCCACTTTTAGAGACCTCACAAAGTCAGCAGCCACTTAGAATGTACTGGGAACAAGTTACAGGAAAATGTCACCAAAGTGCTTATCTCAGCCCAAAAATGCCATTTTGAGCCACGATTTTTTAAGGAAAGTGGGTGTCAGTTTTGTATGAAGGAAGGCATTGGGGCTCATGTATTTTGTGTTGGGCTCCTAAAACCCACTTTTAGAGACCTCACAAAGTCAGCAGCCACTTAGAATGTACTGGGAACAAGTTACAGGAAAATGTCACCAAAGTGCTTATCTCAGTCTAATAATGCTATTTTGACCCAAGATTTTTTAAGAAAGTGGAAGTCAGTTTTGTCTGAAAGAAGGCATTAGGGCTCATGTATTTTGTGTTGGGCTCCTAAAACCCACTTTTAGAGACCTCACAAAGTCAGCAGCCACTTAGAATGTACTGGGAACAAGTTACAGGAAAATGTCACCAAAGTGCTTATCTCAGTCTAATAATGCTATTTTGACCCAAGATTTTTTTAAGAAAGTGGAAGTCAGTTTTGTCTGAAAGAAGGCATTAGGGCTCATGTATTTTGTGTTGGGCTCCTAAAACCCACTTTTAGAGACCTCACAAAGTCAGCAGCCACTTAGAATGTACTGGGAACAAGTTACAGGAAAATGTCACCAAAGTGCTTATCTCAGCCCAAAAATGCCATTTTGAGCCACGATTTTTTAAGGAAAGTGGGTGTCAGTTTTGTATGAAGGAAGGCATTGGGGCTCATGTATTTTGTGTTGGGCTCCTAAAACCCACTTTTAGAGACCTCACAAAGTCAGCAGCCACTTAGAATGTACTGGGAACAAGTTACAGGAAAATGTCACCAAAGTGCTTATCTCAGTCTAATAATGCTATTTTGACCCAAAATTTTTTAAGAAAGTGGAAGTCAGTTTTGTCTGAAAGAAGGCATTAGGGCTCATGTATTTTGTGTTGGGCTCCTAAAACCCACTTTTAGAGACCTCACAAAGTCAGCAGCCACTTAGAATGTACTGGGAACAAGTTACAGGAAAATGTCACCAAAGTGCTTATCTCAGCCCAAAAATGCCATTTTGAGCCACGATTTTTTAAGGAAAGTGGCTGTCAGTTTTGTATGAAGGAAGGCATTGGGGCTCATGTATTTTGTGTTGGGCTCCTAAAACCCACTTTTAGAGACCTCACAAAGTCAGCAGCCACTTAGAATGTACTGGGAACAAGTTACAGGAAAATGTCACCAAAGTGCTTATCTCAGTCTAATAATGCTATTTTGACCCAAGATTTTTTTAAGAAAGTGGAAGTCAGTTTTGTCTGAAAGAAGGCATTAGGGCTCATGTATTTTGTGTTGGGCTCCTAAAACCCACTTTTAGAGACCTCACAAAGTCAGCAGCCACTTAGAATGTACTGGGAACAAGTTACAGGAAAATGTCACCAAAGTGCTTATCTCAGCCCAAAAATGCCATTTTGAGCCACGATTTTTTAAGGAAAGTGGGTGTCAGTTTTGTATGAAGGAAGGCATTGGGGCTCATGTATTTTGTGTTGGGCTCCTAAAACCCACTTTTAGAGACCTCACAAAGTCAGCAGCCACTTAGAATGTACTGGGAACAAGTTACAGGAAAATGTCACCAAAGTGCTTATCTCAGTCTAATAATGCTATTTTGACCCAAGATTTTTTTAAGAAAGTGGAAGTCAGTTTTGTCTGAAAGAAGGCATTAGGGCTCATGTATTTTGTGTTGGGCTCCTAAAACCCACTTTTAGAGACCTCACAAAGTCAGCAGCCACTTAGAATGTACTGGGAACAAGTTACAGGAAAATGTCACCAAAGTGCTTATCTCAGCCCAAAAATGCCATTTTGAGCCACGATTTTTTAAGGAAAGTGGGTGTCAGTTTTGTATGAAGGAAGGCATTGGGGCTCATGTATTTTGTGTTGGGCTCCTAAAACCCACTTTTAGAGACCTCACAAAGTCAGCAGCCACTTAGAATGTACTGGGAACAAGTTACAGGAAAATGTCACCAAAGTGCTTATCTCAGTCTAATAATGCTATTTTGACCCAAGATTTTTTTAAGAAAGTGGAAGTCAGTTTTGTCTGAAAGAAGGCATTAGGGCTCATGTATTTTGTGTTGGGCTTCTAAAACCCACTTTTAGAGACCTCACAAAGTCAGCAGCCACTTAGAATGTACTGGGAACAAGTTACAGGAAAATGTCACCAAAGTGCTTATCTCAGCCCAAAAATGCCATTTTGAGCCACGATTTTTTAAGGAAAGTGGGTGTCAGTTTTGTATGAAGGAAGGCATTGGGGCTCATGTATTTTGTGTTGGGCTCCTAAAACCCACTTTTAGAGACCTCACAAAGTCAGCAGCCACTTAGAATGTACTGGGAACAAGTTACAGGAAAATGTCACCAAAGTGCTTATCTCAGTCTAATAATGCTATTTTGACCCAAGATTTTTTTAAGAAAGTGGAAGTCAGTTTTGTCTGAAAGAAGGCATTAGGGCTCATGTATTTTGTGTTGGGCTCCTAAAACCCACTTTTAGAGACCTCACAAAGTCAGCAGCCACTTAGAATGTACTGGGAACAAGTTACAGGAAAATGTCACCAAAGTGCTTATCTCAGCCCAAAAATGCCATTTTGAGCCACGATTTTTTAAGGAAAGTGGGTGTCAGTTTTGTATGAAGGAAGGCATTGGGGCTCATGTATTTTGTGTTGGGCTCCTAAAACCCACTTTTAGAGACCTCACAAAGTCAGCAGCCACTTAGAATGTACTGGGAACAAGTTACAGGAAAATGTCACCAAAGTGCTTATCTCAGTCTAATAATGCTATTTTGACCCAAGATTTTTTTAAGAAAGTGGAAGTCAGTTTTGTCTGAAAGAAGGCATTAGGGCTCATGTATTTTGTGTTGGGCTCCTAAAACCCACTTTTAGAGACCTCACAAAGTCAGCAGCCACTTAGAATGTACTGGGAACAAGTTACAGGAAAATGTCACCAAAGTGCTTATCTCAGCCCAAAAATGCCATTTTGAGCCACGATTTTTTAAGGAAAGTGGGTGTCAGTTTTGTATGAAGGAAGGCATTGGGGCTCATGTATTTTGTGTTGGGCTCCTAAAACCCACTTTTAGAGACCTCACAAAGTCAGCAGCCACTTAGAATGTACTGGGAACAAGTTACAGGAAAATGTCACCAAAGTGCTTATCTCAGTCTAATAATGCTATTTTGACCCAAGATTTTTTTAAGAAAGTGGAAGTCAGTTTTGTCTGAAAGAAGGCATTAGGGCTCATGTATTTTGTGTTGGGCTCCTAAAACCCACTTTTAGAGACCTCACAAAGTCAGCAGCCACTTAGAATGTACTGGGAACAAGTTACAGGAAAATGTCACCAAAGTGCTTATCTCAGCCCAAAAATTACATTTTGAGCCACGATTTTTTAAGGAAAGTGGGTGTCAGTTTTGTATGAAGGAAGGCATTGGGGCTCATGTATTTTGTGTTGGGCTCCTAAAACCCACTTTTAGAGACCTCACAAAGTCAGCAGCCACTTAGAATGTACTGGGAACAAGTTACAGGAAAATGTCACCAAAGTGCTTATCTCAGTCTAATAATGCTATTTTGACCCAAGATTTTTTTAAGAAAGTGGAAGTCAGTTTTGTCTGAAAGAAGGCATTAGGGCTCATGTATTTTGTGTTGGGCTCCTAAAACCCACTTTTAGAGACCTCACAAAGTCAGCAGCCACTTAGAATGTACTGGGAACAAGTTACAGGAAAATGTCACCAAAGTGCTTATCTCAGTCTAATAATGCTATTTTGACCCAAGATTTTTTTAAGAAAGTGGAAGTCAGTTTTGTCTGAAAGAAGGCATTAGGGCTCATGTATTTTGTGTTGGGCTCCTAAAACCCACTTTTAGAGACCTCACAAAGTCAGCAGCCACTTAGAATGTACTGGGAACAAGTTACAGGAAAATGTCACCAAAGTGCTTATCTCAGTCTAATAATGCTATTTTGACCCAAGATTTTTTTAAGAAAGTGGAAGTCAGTTTTGTCTGAAAGAAGGCATTAGGGCTCATGTATTTTGTGTTGGGCTCCTAAAACCCACTTTTAGAGACCTCACAAAGTCAGCAGCCACTTAGAATGTACTGGGAACAAGTTACAGGAAAATGTCACCAAAGTGCTTATCTCAGCCCAAAAATGCCATTTTGAGCCACGATTTTTTAAGGAAAGTGGGTGTCAGTTTTGTATGAAGGAAGGCATTGGGGCTCATGTATTTTGTGTTGGGCTCCTAAAACCCACTTTTAGAGACCTCACAAAGTCAGCAGCCACTTAGAATGTACTGGGAACAAGTTACAGGAAAATGTCACCAAAGTGCTTATCTCAGTCTAATAATGCTATTTTGACCCAAGATTTTTTTAAGAAAGTGGAAGTCAGTTTTGTCTGAAAGAAGGCATTAGGGCTCATGTATTTTGTGTTGGGCTCCTAAAACCCACTTTTAGAGACCTCACAAAGTCAGCAGCCACTTAGAATGTACTGGGAACAAGTTACAGGAAAATGTCACCAAAGTGCTTATCTCAGCCCAAAAATGCCATTTTGAGCCACGATTTTTTAAGGAAAGTGGGTGTCAGTTTTGTATGAAGGAAGGCATTGGGGCTCATGTATTTTGTGTTGGGCTCCTAAAACCCACTTTTAGAGACCTCACAAAGTCAGCAGCCACTTAGAATGTACTGGGAACAAGTTACAGGAAAATGTCACCAAAGTGCTTATCTCAGTCTAATAATGCTATTTTGACCCAAGATTTTTTTAAGAAAGTGGAAGTCAGTTTTGTCTGAAAGAAGGCATTAGGGCTCATGTATTTTGTGTTGGGCTCCTAAAACCCACTTTTAGAGACCTCACAAAGTCAGCAGCCACTTAGAATGTACTGGGAACAAGTTACAGGAAAATGTCACCAAAGTGCTTATCTCAGCCCAAAAATGCCATTTTGAGCCACGATTTTTTAAGGAAAGGTGGGTGTCAGTTTTGTATGAAGGAAGGCATTGGGGCTCATGTATTTTGTGTTGGGCTCCTAAACCCACTTTTAGAGACCTCACAAAGTCAGCAGCCACTTAGAATGTACTGGAACAAGTTACAGGAAAATGTCACCAAAGTGCTTATCTCAGTCTAATAATGCTATTTTGACCAAGATTTTTTAAGAAAGTGGAAGTCAGTTTTGTCTGAAAGAAGGCATTAGGGCTCATGTATTTTGTGTTGGGCTCCTAAAACCCCACTTTTAGAGACCTCACAAAGTCAGCAGCCACTTAGAATGTACTGGGAACAAGTTACAGGAAAATGTCACCAAAGTGCTTATCTCAGCCCAAAAATGCCATTTTGAGCCACGATTTTTTTAAGGAAAGTGGGTGTCAGTTTTGTATGAAGGAAGGCATTATGGGGCTCATGTATTTTGTGTTGGGCTCCTAAAAACCCACTTTTAGAGACCTCACAAAGTCAGCAGCCACTTAGAATGTACTGGAACAAGTTACAGGAAAATGTCACCAAAGTGCTTATCTCAGCCCAAAAATGCCATTTTGAGCCACGATTTTTTAAGGAAAGTGGGTGTCAGTTTTGTATGAAGGAAGGCATTGGGGCTCATGTATTTTGTGTTGGGCTCCTAAAACCCACTTTTAGAGACCTCACAAAGTCAGCAGCCACTTAGAATGTACTGGGAACAAGTTACAGGAAAATGTCACCAAAGTGCTTATCTCAGTCTAATAATGCTATTTTGACCCAAGATTTTTTTAAGAAAGTGGAAGTCAGTTTTGTCTGAAAGAAGGCATTAGGGCTCATGTATTTTGTGTTGGGCTCCTAAAACCCACTTTTAGAGACCTCACAAAGTCAGCAGCCACTTAGAATGTACTGGGAACAAGTTACAGGAAAATGTCACCAAAGTGCTTATCTCAGCCCAAAAATGCCATTTTGAGCCACGATTTTTTAAGGAAAGTGGGTGTCAGTTTTGTATGAAGGAAGGCATTGGGGCTCATGTATTTTGTGTTGGGCTCCTAAAACCCACTTTTAGAGACCTCACAAAGTCAGCAGCCACTTAGAATGTACTGGGAACAAGTTACAGGAAAATGTCACCAAAGTGCTTATCTCAGCCCAAAAATGCCATTTTGAGCCACGATTTTTTAAGGAAAGTGGGTGTCAGTTTTGTATGAAGGAAGGCATTGGGGCTCATGTATTTTGTGTTGGGCTCCTAAAACCCACTTTTAGAGACCTCACAAAGAGCAGCCACTTAGAATGTACTGGGAACAAGTTACAGGAAAATGTCACCAAAGTGCTTATCTCAGCCCAAAAATGCCATTTTGAGCCACGATTTTTTAAGGAAAGTGGGTGTCAGTTTTGTATGAAGGAAGGCATTGGGGCTCATGTATTTTGTGTTGGGCTCCTAAAACCCACTTTTAGAGACCTCACAAAGTCAGCAGCCACTTAGAATGTACTGGGAACAAGTTACAGGAAAATGTCACCAAAGTGCTTATCTCAGTCTAATAATGCTATTTTGACCCAAGATTTTTTTAAGAAAGTGGAAGTCAGTTTTGTCTGAAAGAAGGCATTAGGGCTCATGTATTTTGTGTTGGGCTCCTAAAACCCACTTTTAGAGACCTCACAAAGTCAGCAGCCACTTAGAATGTACTGGGAACAAGTTACAGGAAAATGTCACCAAAGTGCTTATCTCAGTCTAATAATGCTATTTTGACCCAAGATTTTTTTATAAAAGTGGAAGTCAGTTTTGTCTGAAAGAAGGCATTAGGGCTCATGTATTTTGTGTTGGGCTCCTAAAACCCACTTTTAGAGACCTCACAAAGTCAGCAGCCACTTAGAATGTACTGGGAACAAGTTACAGGAAAATGTCACCAAAGTGCTTATCTCAGCCCAAAAATGCCATTTTGAGCCACGATTTTTTAAGGAAAGTGGGTGTCAGTTTTGTATGAAGGAAGGCATTGGGGCTCATGTATTTTGTGTTGGGCTCCTAAAACCCACTTTTAGAGACCTCACAAAGTCAGCAGCCACTTAGAATGTACTGGGAACAAGTTACAGGAAAATGTCACCAAAGTGCTTATCTCAGCCCAAAAATGCCATTTTGAGCCACGATTTTTTAAGGAAAGTGGGTGTCAGTTTTGTATGAAGGAAGGCATTGGGGCTCATGTATTTTGTGTTGGGCTCCTAAAACCCACTTTTAGAGACCTCACAAAGTCAGCAGCCACTTAGAATGTACTGGGAACAAGTTACAGGAAAATGTCACCAAAGTGCTTATCTCAGTCTAATAATGCTATTTTGACCCAAGATTTTTTTAAGAAAGTGGAAGTCAGTTTTGTCTGAAAGAAGGCATTAGGGCTCATGTATTTTGTGTTGGGCTCCTAAAACCCACTTTTAGAGACCTCACAAAGTCAGCAGCCACTTAGAATGTACTGGGAACAAGTTACAGGAAAATGTCACCAAAGTGCTTATCTCAGCCCAAAAATGCCATTTTGAGCCACGATTTTTTAAGGAAAGTGGGTGTCAGTTTTGTATGAAGGAAGGCATTGGGGCTCATGTATTTTGTGTTGGGCTCCTAAAACCCACTTTTAGAGACCTCACAAAGTCAGCAGCCACTTAGAATGTACTGGGAACAAGTTACAGGAAAATGTCACCAAAGTGCTTATCTCAGTCTAATAATGCTATTTTGACCCAAGATTTTTTTAAGAAAGTGGAAGTCAGTTTTGTCTGAAAGAAGGCATTAGGGCTCATGTATTTTGTGTTGGGCTCCTAAAACCCACTTTTAGAGACCTCACAAAGTCAGCAGCCACTTAGAATGTACTGGGAACAAGTTACAGGAAAATGTCACCAAAGTGCTTATCTCAGCCCAAAAATGCCATTTTGAGCCACGATTTTTTAAGGAAAGTGGGTGTCAGTTTTGTATGAAGGAAGGCATTGGGGCTCATGTATTTTGTGTTGGGCTCCTAAAACCCACTTTTAGAGACCTCACAAAGTCAGCAGCCACTTAGAATGTACTGGGAACAAGTTACAGGAAAATGTCACCAAAGTGCTTATCTCAGTCTAATAATGCTATTTTGACCCAAGATTTTTTTAAGAAAGTGGAAGTCAGTTTTGTCTGAAAGAAGGCATTAGGGCTCATGTATTTTGTGTTGGGCTCCTAAAACCCACTTTTAGAGACCTCACAAAGTCAGCAGCCACTTAGAATGTACTGGGAACAAGTTACAGGAAAATGTCACCAAAGTGCTTATCTCAGCCCAAAAATGCCATTTTGAGCCACGATTTTTTAAGGAAAGTGGGTGTCAGTTTTGTATGAAGGAAGGCATTGGGGCTCATGTATTTTGTGTTGGGCTCCTAAAACCCACTTTTAGAGACCTCACAAAGTCAGCAGCCACTTAGAATGTACTGGGAACAAGTTACAGGAAAATGTCACCAAAGTGCTTATCTCAGTCTAATAATGCTATTTTGACCCAAGATTTTTTTAAGAAAGTGGAAGTCAGTTTTGTCTGAAAAAAGGCATTAGGGCTCATGTATTTTGTGTTGGGCTCCTAAAACCCACTTTTAGAGACCTCACAAAGTCAGCAGCCACTTAGAATGTACTGGGAACAAGTTACAGGAAAATGTCACCAAAGTGCTTATCTCAGCCCAAAAATGCCATTTTGAGCCACGATTTTTTAAGGAAAGTGGGTGTCAGTTTTGTATGAAGGAAGGCATTGGGGCTCATGTATTTTGTGTTGGGCTCCTAAAACCCACTTTTAGAGACCTCACAAAGTCAGCAGCCACTTAGAATGTACTGGGAACAAGTTACAGGAAAATGTCACCAAAGTGCTTATCTCAGTCTAATAATGCTATTTTGACCCAAGATTTTTTTAAGAAAGTGGAAGTCAGTTTTGTCTGAAAGAAGGCATTAGGGCTCATGTATTTTGTGTTGGGCTCCTAAAACCCACTTTTAGAGACCTCACAAAGTCAGCAGCCACTTAGAATGTACTGGGAACAAGTTACAGGAAAATGTCACCAAAGTGCTTATCTCAGCCCAAAAATGCCATTTTGAGCCACGATTTTTTAAGGAAAGTGGGTGTCAGTTTTGTATGAAGGAAGGCATTGGGGCTCATGTATTTTGTGTTGGGCTCCTAAAACCCACTTTTAGAGACCTCACAAAGTCAGCAGCCACTTAGAATGTACTGGGAACAAGTTACAGGAAAATGTCACCAAAGTGCTTATCTCAGTCTAATAATGCTATTTTGACCCAAGATTTTTTTAAGAAAGTGGAAGTCAGTTTTGTCTGAAAGAAGGCATTAGGGCTCATGTATTTTGTGTTGGGCTCCTAAAACCCACTTTTAGAGACCTCACAAAGTCAGCAGCCACTTAGAATGTACTGGGAACAAGTTACAGGAAAATGTCACCAAAGTGCTTATCTCAGCCCAAAAATAACATTTTGAGCCACGATTTTTTAAGGAAAGTGGGTGTCAGTTTTGTATGAAGGAAGGCATTGGGGCTCATGTATTTTGTGTTGGGCTCCTAAAACCCACTTTTAGAGACCTCACAAAGTCAGCAGCCACTTAGAATGTACTGGGAACAAGTTACAGGAAAATGTCACCAAAGTGCTTATCTCAGTCTAATAATGCTATTTTGACCCAAGATTTTTTTAAGAAAGTGGAAGTCAGTTTTGTCTGAAAGAAGGCATTAGGGCTCATGTATTTTGTGTTGGGCTCCTAAAACCCACTTTTAGAGACCTCACAAAGTCAGCAGCCACTTAGAATGTACTGGGAACAAGTTACAGGAAAATGTCACCAAAGTGCTTATCTCAGCCCAAAAATGCCATTTTGAGCCACGATTTTTTAAGGAAAGTGGGTGTCAGTTTTGTATGAAGGAAGGCATTGGGGCTCATGTATTTTGTGTTGGGCTCCTAAAACCCACTTTTAGAGACCTCACAAAGTCAGCAGCCACTTAGAATGTACTGGGAACAAGTTACAGGAAAATGTCACCAAAGTGCTTATCTCAGTCTAATAATGCTATTTTGACCCAAGATTTTTTTAAGAAAGTGGAAGTCAGTTTTGTCTGAAAGAAGGCATTAGGGCTCATGTATTTTGTGTTGGGCTCCTAAAACCCACTTTTAGAGACCTCACAAAGTCAGCAGCCACTTAGAATGTACTGGGAACAAGTTACAGGAAAATGTCACCAAAGTGCTTATCTCAGCCCAAAAATGCCATTTTGAGCCACGATTTTTTAAGGAAAGTGGGTGTCAGTTTTGTATGAAGGAAGGCATTGGGGCTCATGTATTTTGTGTTGGGCTCCTAAAACCCACTTTTAGAGACCTCACAAAGTCAGCAGCCACTTAGAATGTACTGGGAACAAGTTACAGGAAAATGTCACCAAAGTGCTTATCTCAGTCTAATAATGCTATTTTGACCCAAGATTTTTTTAAGAAAGTGGAAGTCAGTTTTGTCTGAAAGAAGGCATTAGGGCTCATGTATTTTGTGTTGGGCTCCTAAAACCCACTTTTAGAGACCTCACAAAGTCAGCAGCCACTTAGAATGTACTGGGAACAAGTTACAGGAAAATGTCACCAAAGTGCTTATCTCAGCCCAAAAATGCCATTTTGAGCCACGATTTTTTAAGGAAAGTGGGTGTCAGTTTTGTATGAAGGAAGGCATTGGGGCTCATGTATTTTGTGTTGGGCTCCTAAAACCCACTTTTAGAGACCTCACAAAGTCAGCAGCCACTTAGAATGTACTGGGAACAAGTTACAGGAAAATGTCACCAAAGTGCTTATCTCAGTCTAATAATGCTATTTTGACCCAAGATTTTTTTAAGAAAGTGGAAGTCAGTTTTGTCTGAAAGAAGGCATTAGGGCTCATGTATTTTGTGTTGGGCTCCTAAAACCCACTTTTAGAGACCTCACAAAGTCAGCAGCCACTTAGAATGTACTGGGAACAAGTTACAGGAAAATGTCACCAAAGTGCTTATCTCAGCCCAAAAATGCCATTTTGAGCCACGATTTTTTAAGGAAAGTGGGTGTCAGTTTTGTATGAAGGAAGGCATTGGGGCTCATGTATTTTGTGTTGGGCTCCTAAAACCCACTTTTAGAGACCTCACAAAGTCAGCAGCCACTTAGAATGTACTGGGAACAAGTTACAGGAAAATGTCACCAAAGTGCTTATCTCAGTCTAATAATGCTATTTTGACCCAAGATTTTTTTAAGAAAGTGGAAGTCAGTTTTGTCTGAAAGAAGGCATTAGGGCTCATGTATTTTGTGTTGGGCTCCTAAAACCCACTTTTAGAGACCTCACAAAGTCAGCAGCCACTTAGAATGTACTGGGAACAAGTTACAGGAAAATGTCACCAAAGTGCTTATCTCAGCCCAAAAATGCCATTTTGAGCCACGATTTTTTAAGGAAAGTGGGTGTCAGTTTTGTATGAAGGAAGGCATTGGGGCTCATGTATTTTGTGTTGGGCTCCTAAAACCCACTTTTAGAGACCTCACAAAGTCAGCAGCCACTTAGAATGTACTGGGAACAAGTTACAGGAAAATGTCACCAAAGTGCTTATCTCAGTCTAATAATGCTATTTTGACCCAAGATTTTTTTAAGAAAGTGGAAGTCAGTTTTGTCTGAAAGAAGGCATTAGGGCTCATGTATTTTGTGTTGGGCTCCTAAAACCCACTTTTAGAGACCTCACAAAGTCAGCAGCCACTTAGAATGTACTGGGAACAAGTTACAGGAAAATGTCACCAAAGTGCTTATCTCAGCCCAAAAATGCCATTTTGAGCCACGATTTTTTAAGGAAAGTGGGTGTCAGTTTTGTATGAAGGAAGGCATTGGGGCTCATGTATTTTGTGTTGGGCTCCTAAAACCCACTTTTAGAGACCTCACAAAGTCAGCAGCCACTTAGAATGTACTGGGAACAAGTTACAGGAAAATGTCACCAAAGTGCTTATCTCAGTCTAATAATGCTATTTTGACCCAAGATTTTTTTAAGAAAGTGGAAGTCAGTTTTGTCTGAAAGAAGGCATTAGGGCTCATGTATTTTGTGTTGGGCTCCTAAAACCCACTTTTAGAGACCTCACAAAGTCAGCAGCCACTTAGAATGTACTGGGAACAAGTTACAGGAAAATGTCACCAAAGTGCTTATCTCAGCCCAAAAATAACATTTTGAGCCACGATTTTTTAAGGAAAGTGGGTGTCAGTTTTGTATGAAGGAAGGCATTGGGGCTCATGTATTTTGTGTTGGGCTCCTAAAACCCACTTTTAGAGACCTCACAAAGTCAGCAGCCACTTAGAATGTACTGGGAACAAGTTACAGGAAAATGTCACCAAAGTGCTTATCTCAGTCTAATAATGCTATTTTGACCCAAGATTTTTTTAAGAAAGTGGAAGTCAGTTTTGTCTGAAAGAAGGCATTAGGGCTCATGTATTTTGTGTTGGGCTCCTAAAACCCACTTTTAGAGACCTCACAAAGTCAGCAGCCACTTAGAATGTACTGGGAACAAGTTACAGGAAAATGTCACCAAAGTGCTTATCTCAGCCCAAAAATGCCATTTTGAGCCACGATTTTTTAAGGAAAGTGGGTGTCAGTTTTGTATGAAGGAAGGCATTGGGGCTCATGTATTTTGTGTTGGGCTCCTAAAACCCACTTTTAGAGACCTCACAAAGTCAGCAGCCACTTAGAATGTACTGGGAACAAGTTACAGGAAAATGTCACCAAAGTGCTTATCTCAGCCCAAAAATGCCATTTTGAGCCACGATTTTTTAAGGAAAGTGGGTGTCAGTTTTGTATGAAGGAAGGCATTGGGGCTCATGTATTTTGTGTTGGGCTCCTAAAACCCACTTTTAGAGACCTCACAAAGTCAGCAGCCACTTAGAATGTACTGGGAACAAGTTACAGGAAAATGTCACCAAAGTGCTTATCTCAGTCTAATAATGCTATTTTGACCCAAGATTTTTTTAAGAAAGTGGAAGTCAGTTTTGTCTGAAAGAAGGCATTAGGGCTCATGTATTTTGTGTTGGGCTCCTAAAACCCACTTTTAGAGACCTCACAAAGTCAGCAGCCACTTAGAATGTACTGGGAACAAGTTACAGGAAAATGTCACCAAAGTGCTTATCTCAGCCCAAAAATGCCATTTTGAGCCACGATTTTTTAAGGAAAGTGGGTGTCAGTTTTGTATGAAGGAAGGCATTGGGGCTCATGTATTTTGTGTTGGGCTCCTAAAACCCACTTTTAGAGACCTCACAAAGTCAGCAGCCACTTAGAATGTACTGGGAACAAGTTACAGGAAAATGTCACCAAAGTGCTTATCTCAGTCTAATAATGCTATTTTGACCCAAGATTTTTTTAAGAAAGTGGAAGTCAGTTTTGTCTGAAAGAAGGCATTAGGGCTCATGTATTTTGTGTTGGGCTCCTAAAACCCACTTTTAGAGACCTCACAAAGTCAGCAGCCACTTAGAATGTACTGGGAACAAGTTACAGGAAAATGTCACCAAAGTGCTTATCTCAGCCCAAAAATGCCATTTTGAGCCACGATTTTTTAAGGAAAGTGGGTGTCAGTTTTGTATGAAGGAAGGCATTGGGGCTCATGTATTTTGTGTTGGGCTCCTAAAACCCACTTTTAGAGACCTCACAAAGTCAGCAGCCACTTAGAATGTACTGGGAACAAGTTACAGGAAAATGTCACCAAAGTGCTTATCTCAGTCTAATAATGCTATTTTGACCCAAGATTTTTTTAAGAAAGTGGAAGTCAGTTTTGTCTGAAAGAAGGCATTAGGGCTCATGTATTTTGTGTTGGGCTCCTAAAACCCACTTTTAGAGACCTCACAAAGTCAGCAGCCACTTAGAATGTACTGGGAACAAGTTACAGGAAAATGTCACCAAAGTGCTTATCTCAGCCCAAAAATGCCATTTTGAGCCACGATTTTTTAAGGAAAGTGGGTGTCAGTTTTGTATGAAGGAAGGCATTGGGGCTCATGTATTTTGTGTTGGGCTCCTAAAACCCACTTTTAGAGACCTCACAAAGTCAGCAGCCACTTAGAATGTACTGGGAACAAGTTACAGGAAAATGTCACCAAAGTGCTTATCTCAGTCTAATAATGCTATTTTGACCCAAAATTTTTTTAAGAAAGTGGAAGTCAGTTTTGTCTGAAAGAAGGCATTAGGGCTCATGTATTTTGTGTTGGGCTCCTAAAACCCACTTTTAGAGACCTCACAAAGTCAGCAGCCACTTAGAATGTACTGGGAACAAGTTACAGGAAAATGTCACCAAAGTGCTTATCTCAGCCCAAAAATAACATTTTGAGCCACGATTTTTTAAGGAAAGTGGGTGTCAGTTTTGTATGAAGGAAGGCATTGGGGCTCATGTATTTTGTGTTGGGCTCCTAAAACCCACTTTTAGAGACCTCACAAAGTCAGCAGCCACTTAGAATGTACTGGGAACAAGTTACAGGAAAATGTCACCAAAGTGCTTATCTCAGTCTAATAATGCTATTTTGACCCAAGATTTTTTTAAGAAAGTGGAAGTCAGTTTTGTCTGAAAGAAGGCATTAGGGCTCATGTATTTTGTGTTGGGCTCCTAAAACCCACTTTTAGAGACCTCACAAAGTCAGCAGCCACTTAGAATGTACTGGGAACAAGTTACAGGAAAATGTCACCAAAGTGCTTATCTCAGTCTAATAATGCTATTTTGACCCAAGATTTTTTTAAGAAAGTGGAAGTCAGTTTTGTCTGAAAGAAGGCATTAGGGCTCATGTATTTTGTGTTGGGCTCCTAAAACCCACTTTTAGAGACCTCACAAAGTCAGCAGCCACTTAGAATGTACTGGGAACAAGTTACAGGAAAATGTCACCAAAGTGCTTATCTCAGCCCAAAAATGCCATTTTGAGCCACGATTTTTTAAGGAAAGTGGGTGTCAGTTTTGTATGAAGGAAGGCATTGGGGCTCATGTATTTTGTGTTGGGCTCCTAAAACCCACTTTTAGAGACCTCACAAAGTCAGCAGCCACTTAGAATGTACTGGGAACAAGTTACAGGAAAATGTCACCAAAGTGCTTATCTCAGTCTAATAATGCTATTTTGACCCAAGATTTTTTTAAGAAAGTGGAAGTCAGTTTTGTCTGAAAGAAGGCATTAGGGCTCATGTATTTTGTGTTGGGCTCCTAAAACCCACTTTTAGAGACCTCACAAAGTCAGCAGCCACTTAGAATGTACTGGGAACAAGTTACAGGAAAATGTCACCAAAGTGCTTATCTCAGCCCAAAAATGCCATTTTGAGCCACGATTTTTTAAGGAAAGTGGGTGTCAGTTTTGTATGAAGGAAGGCATTGGGGCTCATGTATTTTGTGTTGGGCTCCTAAAACCCACTTTTAGAGACCTCACAAAGTCAGCAGCCACTTAGAATGTACTGGGAACAAGTTACAGGAAAATGTCACCAAAGTGCTTATCTCAGCCCAAAAATGCTATTTTGAACCACGATTTTTTAAAGAAAGTGGGTGTCAGTTCTGTCTGAAGGAAGGCATTAGGGCTCATGTATTTTGTGTTGGGCTCCTAAAACCCACTTTTAGAGACCTCACAAAGTCAGCAGCCACTTAGAATGTACTGGGAACAAGTTACAGGAAAATGTCACCAAAGTGCTTATCTCAGCCCAAAAATGCCATTTTGAGCCACGATTTTTTAAGGAAAGTGGGTGTCAGTTTTGTATGAAGGAAGGCATTGGGGCTCATGTATTTTGTGTTGGGCTCCTAAAACCCACTTTTAGAGACCTCACAAAGTCAGCAGCCACTTAGAATGTACTGGGAACAAGTTACAGGAAAATGTCACCAAAGTGCTTATCTCAGTCTAATAATGCTATTTTGACCCAAGATTTTTTTAAGAAAGTGGAAGTCAGTTTTGTCTGAAAGAAGGCATTAGGGCTCATGTATTTTGTGTTGGGCTCCTAAAACCCACTTTTAGAGACCTCACAAAGTCAGCAGCCACTTAGAATGTACTGGGAACAAGTTACAGGAAAATGTCACCAAAGTGCTTATCTCAGCCCAAAAATGCCATTTTGAGCCACGATTTTTTAAGGAAAGTGGGTGTCAGTTTTGTATGAAGGAAGGCATTGGGGCTCATGTATTTTGTGTTGGGCTCCTAAAACCCACTTTTAGAGACCTCACAAAGTCAGCAGCCACTTAGAATGTACTGGGAACAAGTTACAGGAAAATGTCACCAAAGTGCTTATCTCAGCCCAAAAATGCCATTTTGAGCCACGATTTTTTAAGGAAAGTGGGTGTCAGTTTTGTATGAAGGAAGGCATTGGGGCTCATGTATTTTGTGTTGGGCTCCTAAAACCCACTTTTAGAGACCTCACAAAGTCAGCAGCCACTTAGAATGTACTGGGAACAAGTTACAGGAAAATGTCACCAAAGTGCTTATCTCAGTCTAATAATGCTATTTTGACCCAAGATTTTTTTAAGAAAGTGGAAGTCAGTTTTGTCTGAAAGAAGGCATTAGGGCTCATGTATTTTGTGTTGGGCTCCTAAAACCCAATTTTACAGACCTCACAAAGTCAGCAGCCACTTAAAATGTACTGGGAACAAGTTACAGGAAAATGTCACCAAAGTGCTTATCTCAGCCCAAAAATGCTATTTTGAACCACGATTTTTTAAAGAAAGTGGGTGTCAGTTCTGTCTGAAGGAAGGCATTAGGGCTCATGTATTTTGTGTTGGGCTCCTAAAACCCACTTTTAGAGACCTCACAAAGTCAGCAGCCACTTAGAATGTACTGGGAACAAGTTACAGGAAAATGTCACCAAAGTGCTTATCTCAGCCCAAAAATGCCATTTTGAGCCACGATTTTTTAAGGAAAGTGGGTGTCAGTTTTGTATGAAGGAAGGCATTGGGGCTCATGTATTTTGTGTTGGGCTCCTAAAACCCACTTTTAGAGACCTCACAAAGTCAGCAGCCACTTAGAATGTACTGGGAACAAGTTACAGGAAAATGTCACCAAAGTGCTTATCTCAGCCCAAAAATGCCATTTTGAGCCACGATTTTTTAAGGAAAGTGGGTGTCAGTTTTGTATGAAGGAAGGCATTGGGGCTCATGTATTTTGTGTTGGGCTCCTAAAACCCACTTTTAGAGACCTCACAAAGTCAGCAGCCACTTAGAATGTACTGGGAACAAGTTACAGGAAAATGTCACCAAAGTGCTTATCTCAGCCCAAAAATGCCATTTTGAGCCACGATTTTTTAAGGAAAGTGGGTGTCAGTTTTGTATGAAGGAAGGCATTGGGGCTCATGTATTTTGTGTTGGGCTCCTAAAACCCACTTTTAGAGACCTCACAAAGTCAGCAGCCACTTAGAATGTACTGGGAACAAGTTACAGGAAAATGTCACCAAAGTGCTTATCTCAGTCTAATAATGCTATTTTGACCCAAGATTTTTTTAAGAAAGTGGAAGTCAGTTTTGTCTGAAAGAAGGCATTAGGGCTCATGTATTTTGTGTTGGGCTCCTAAAACCCACTTTTAGAGACCTCACAAAGTCAGCAGCCACTTAGAATGTACTGGGAACAAGTTACAGGAAAATGTCACCAAAGTGCTTATCTCAGTCTAATAATGCTATTTTGACCCAAGATTTTTTTAAGAAAGTGGAAGTCAGTTTTGTCTGAAAGAAGGCATTAGGGCTCATGTATTTTGTGTTGGGCTCCTAAAACCCACTTTTAGAGACCTCACAAAGTCAGCAGCCACTTAGAATGTACTGGGAACAAGTTACAGGAAAATGTCACCAAAGTGCTTATCTCAGCCCAAAAATGCCATTTTGAGCCACGATTTTTTAAGGAAAGTGGGTGTCAGTTTTGTATGAAGGAAGGCATTGGGGCTCATGTATTTTGTGTTGGGCTCCTAAAACCCACTTTTAGAGACCTCACAAAGTCAGCAGCCACTTAGAATGTACTGGGAACAAGTTACAGGAAAATGTCACCAAAGTGCTTATCTCAGTCTAATAATGCTATTTTGACCCAAGATTTTTTTAAGAAAGTGGAAGTCAGTTTTGTCTGAAAGAAGGCATTAGGGCTCATGTATTTTGTGTTGGGCTCCTAAAACCCAATTTTACAGACCTCACAAAGTCAGCAGCCACTTAAAATGTACTGGGAACAAGTTACAGGAAAATGTCACCAAAGTGCTTATCTCAGCCCAAAAATGCTATTTTGAACCACGATTTTTTAAAGAAAGTGGGTGTCAGTTCTGTCTGAAGGAAGGCATTAGGGCTCATGTATTTTGTGTTGGGCTCCTAAAACCCACTTTTAGAGACCTCACAAAGTCAGCAGCCACTTAGAATGTACTGGGAACAAGTTACAGGAAAATGTCACCAAAGTGCTTATCTCAGCCCAAAAATGCCATTTTGAGCCACGATTTTTTAAGGAAAGTGGGTGTCAGTTTTGTATGAAGGAAGGCATTGGGGCTCATGTATTTTGTGTTGGGCTCCTAAAACCCACTTTTAGAGACCTCACAAAGTCAGCAGCCACTTAGAATGTACTGGGAACAAGTTACAGGAAAATGTCACCAAAGTGCTTATCTCAGTCTAATAATGCTATTTTGACCCAAGATTTTTTTAAGAAAGTGGAAGTCAGTTTTGTCTGAAAGAAGGCATTAGGGCTCATGTATTTTGTGTTGGGCTCCTAAAACCCACTTTTAGAGACCTCACAAAGTCAGCAGCCACTTAGAATGTACTGGGAACAAGTTACAGGAAAATGTCACCAAAGTGCTTATCTCAGCCCAAAAATGCCATTTTGAGCCACGATTTTTTAAGGAAAGTGGGTGTCAGTTTTGTATGAAGGAAGGCATTGGGGCTCATGTATTTTGTGTTGGGCTCCTAAAACCCACTTTTAGAGACCTCACAAAGTCAGCAGCCACTTAGAATGTACTGGGAACAAGTTACAGGAAAATGTCACCAAAGTGCTTATCTCAGCCCAAAAATGCCATTTTGAGCCACGATTTTTTAAGGAAAGTGGGTGTCAGTTTTGTATGAAGGAAGGCATTGGGGCTCATGTATTTTGTGTTGGGCTCCTAAAACCCACTTTTAGAGACCTCACAAAGTCAGCAGCCACTTAGAATGTACTGGGAACAAGTTACAGGAAAATGTCACCAAAGTGCTTATCTCAGTCTAATAATGCTATTTTGACCCAAGATTTTTTTAAGAAAGTGGAAGTCAGTTTTGTCTGAAAGAAGGCATTAGGGCTCATGTATTTTGTGTTGGGCTCCTAAAACCCACTTTTAGAGACCTCACAAAGTCAGCAGCCACTTAGAATGTACTGGGAACAAGTTACAGGAAAATGTCACCAAAGTGCTTATCTCAGCCCAAAAATGCCATTTTGAGCCACGATTTTTTAAGGAAAGTGGGTGTCAGTTTTGTATGAAGGAAGGCATTGGGGCTCATGTATTTTGTGTTGGGCTCCTAAAACCCACTTTTAGAGACCTCACAAAGTCAGCAGCCACTTAGAATGTACTGGGAACAAGTTACAGGAAAATGTCACCAAAGTGCTTATCTCAGTCTAATAATGCTATTTTGACCCAAGATTTTTTTAAGAAAGTGGAAGTCAGTTTTGTCTGAAAGAAGGCATTAGGGCTCATGTATTTTGTGTTGGGCTCCTAAAACCCACTTTTAGAGACCTCACAAAGTCAGCAGCCACTTAGAATGTACTGGGAACAAGTTACAGGAAAATGTCACCAAAGTGCTTATCTCAGCCCAAAAATGCCATTTTGAGCCACGATTTTTTAAGGAAAGTGGGTGTCAGTTTTGTATGAAGGAAGGCATTGGGGCTCATGTATTTTGTGTTGGGCTCCTAAAACCCACTTTTAGAGACCTCACAAAGTCAGCAGCCACTTAGAATGTACTGGGAACAAGTTACAGGAAAATGTCACCAAAGTGCTTATCTCAGTCTAATAATGCTATTTTGACCCAAGATTTTTTTAAGAAAGTGGAAGTCAGTTTTGTCTGAAAGAAGGCATTAGGGCTCATGTATTTTGTGTTGGGCTCCTAAAACCCAATTTTACAGACCTCACAAAGTCAGCAGCCACTTAAAATGTACTGGGAACAAGTTACAGGAAAATGTCACCAAAGTGCTTATCTCAGCCCAAAAATGCTATTTTGAACCACGATTTTTTAAAGAAAGTGGGTGTCAGTTCTGTCTGAAGGAAGGCATTAGGGCTCATGTATTTTGTGTTGGGCTCCTAAAACCCACTTTTAGAGACCTCACAAAGTCAGCAGCCACTTAGAATGTACTGGGAACAAGTTACAGGAAAATGTCACCAAAGTGCTTATCTCAGTCTAATAATGCTATTTTGACCCAAGATTTTTTTAAGAAAGTGGAAGTCAGTTTTGTCTGAAAGAAGGCATTAGGGCTCATGTATTTTGTGTTGGGCTCCTAAAACCCACTTTTAGAGACCTCACAAAGTCAGCAGCCACTTAGAATGTACTGGGAACAAGTTACAGGAAAATGTCACCAAAGTGCTTATCTCAGCCCAAAAATGCCATTTTGAGCCACGATTTTTTAAGGAAAGTGGGTGTCAGTTTTGTATGAAGGAAGGCATTGGGGCTCATGTATTTTGTGTTGGGCTCCTAAAACCCACTTTTAGAGACCTCACAAAGTCAGCAGCCACTTAGAATGTACTGGGAACAAGTTACAGGAAAATGTCACCAAAGTGCTTATCTCAGCCCAATAAATGCCATTTTGAGCCACGATTTTTTAAGGAAAGTGGGTGTCAGTTTTGTATGAAGGAAGGCATTGGGGCTCATGTATTTTGTGTTGGGCTCCTAAAACCCACTTTTAGAGACCTCACAAAGTCAGCAGCCACTTAGAATGTACTGGGAACAAGTTACAGGAAAATGTCACCAAAGTGCTTATCTCAGCCCAAAAATGCTATTTTGACCCACGATTTTTTAAGGAAAGTGGAAGTCAGTTTTGTCTGAAGGAAGGCATTAGGGCTCATGTATTTTGTGTTGGGCTCCTAAAACCCACTTTTAGAGACCTCACAAAGTCAGCAGCCACTTAGAATGTACTGGGAACAAGTTACAGGAAAATGTCACCAAAGTGCTTATCTCAGCCCAAAAATGCCATTTTGAGCCACGATTTTTTAAGGAAAGTGGGTGTCAGTTTTGTATGAAGGAAGGCATTGGGGCTCATGTATTTTGTGTTGGGCTCCTAAAACCCACTTTTAGAGACCTCACAAAGTCAGCAGCCACTTAGAATGTACTGGGAACAAGTTACAGGAAAATGTCACCAAAGTGCTTATCTCAGTCTAATAATGCTATTTTGACCCAAGATTTTTTTAAGAAAGTGGAAGTCAGTTTTGTCTGAAAGAAGGCATTAGGGCTCATGTATTTTGTGTTGGGCTCCTAAAACCCACTTTTAGAGACCTCACAAAGTCAGCAGCCACTTAGAATGTACTGGGAACAAGTTACAGGAAAATGTCACCAAAGTGCTTATCTCAGCCCAAAAATGCCATTTTGAGCCACGATTTTTTAAGGAAAGTGGGTGTCAGTTTTGTATGAAGGAAGGCATTGGGGCTCATGTATTTTGTGTTGGGCTCCTAAAACCCACTTTTAGAGACCTCACAAAGTCAGCAGCCACTTAGAATGTACTGGGAACAAGTTACAGGAAAATGTCACCAAAGTGCTTATCTCAGTCTAATAATGCTATTTTGACCCAAGATTTTTTTAAGAAAGTGGAAGTCAGTTTTGTCTGAAGAAGGCATTAGGGCTCATGTATTTTGTGTTGGGCTCCTAAAACCCAATTTTACAGACCTCACAAAGTCAGCAGCCACTTAAAATGTACTGGGAACAAGTTACAGGAAAATGTCACCAAAGTGCTTATCTCAGCCCAAAAATGCTATTTTGAACCACGATTTTTTAAAGAAAGTGGGTGTCAGTTCTGTCTGAAGGAAGGCATTAGGGCTCATGTATTTTGTGTTGGGCTCCTAAAACCCACTTTTAGAGACCTCACAAAGTCAGCAGCCACTTAGAATGTACTGGGAACAAGTTACAGGAAAATGTCACCAAAGTGCTTATCTCAGTCTAATAATGCTATTTTGACCCAAGATTTTTTAAGGAAAGTGGAAGTCAGTTTTGTCTGAAAGAAGGCATTAGGCTCATGTATTTTGTGTTGGGCTCCTAAAACCCACTTTTAGAGACCTCACAAAGTCAGCAGCCACTTAGAATGTACTGGGAACAAGTTACAGGAAAATGTCACCAAAGTGCTTATCTCAGCCCAAAAATGCCATTTTGAGCCACGATTTTTTAAGGAAAGTGGGTGTCAGTTTTGTATGAAGGAAGGCATTGGGCTCATGTATTTTGTGTTGGGCTCCTAAAACCCACTTTTAGAGACCTCACAAAGTCAGCAGCCACTTAGAATGTACTGGGAACAAGTTACAGGAAAATGTCACCAAAGTGCTTATCTCAGTCTAATAATGCTATTTTGACCCAAGATTTTTTTAAGAAAGTGGAAGTCAGTTTTGTCTGAAGGAAGGCATTGGGGCTCATGTATTTTGGGTTGGGCTCCTAAAACCCACTTTTAGAGACCTCACAAGGTCAGCAGCCACTTAGAATGTACTGGGAACAAGTTACAGGAAAATGTCACCAAAGTGCTTATCTCAGTCTAATAATGCTATTTTGACCCAAGATTTTTTTAAGAAAGTGGAAGTCAGTTTTGTCTGAAAGAAGGCATTAGGGCTCATGTATTTTGTGTTGGGCTCCTAAAACCCACTTTTAGAGACCTCACAAAGTCAGCAGCCACTTAGAATGTACTGGGAACAAGTTACAGGAAAATGTCACCAAAGTGCTTATCTCAGCCCAAAAATGCCATTTTGAGCCACGATTTTTTAAGGAAAGTGGGTGTCAGTTTTGTATGAAGGAAGGCATTGGGGCTCATGTATTTTGTGTTGGGCTCCTAAAACCCACTTTTAGAGACCTCACAAAGTCAGCAGCCACTTAGAATGTACTGGGAACAAGTTACAGGAAAATGTCACCAAAGTGCTTATCTCAGCCAAAAATGCCATTTTGAGCCACGATTTTTTAAGGAAAGTGGGGTGTCAGTTTTGTATGAAGGAAGGCATTGGGGCTCATGTATTTTGATGTTGGGCTCCTAAAACCCACTTTTAGAGACCTCACAAAGTCAGCAGCCACTTAGAATGTACTGGGAACAAGTTACAGGAAAATGTCACCAAAGTGCTTATCTCAGTCTAATAATGCTATTTTGACCCAAGATTTTTTTAAGAAAGTGGAAGTCAGTTTTGTCTGAAAGAAGGCATTAGGGCTCATGTATTTTGTGTTGGGCTCCTAAAACCCACTTTTAGAGACCTCACAAAGTCAGCAGCCACTTAGAATGTACTGGGAACAAGTACAGGAAAATGTCACAAAGTGCTTATCTCAGCCCAAAAATGCCATTTTGAGCCACGATTTTTTAAGGAAAGTGGGTGTCAGTTTTGTATGAAGGAAGGCATTGGGGCTCATGTATTTTGTGTTGGGCTCCTAAAACCCACTTTTAGAGACCTCACAAAGTCAGCAGCCACTTAGAATGTACTGGGAACAAGTTACAGGAAAATGTCACCAAAGTGCTTATCTCAGTCTAATAATGCTATTTTGACCCAAGATTTTTTTAAGAAAGTGGAAGTCAGTTTTGTCTGAAAGAAGGCATTAGGGCTCATGTATTTTGTGTTGGGCTCCTAAAACCCACTTTTAGAGACCTCACAAAGTCAGCAGCCACTTAGAATGTACTGGGAACAAGTTACAGGAAAATGTCACCAAAGTGCTTATCTCAGCCCAAAAATGCCATTTTGAGCCACGATTTTTTAAGGAAAGTGGGTGTCAGTTTGTATGAAGGAAGGCATTGGGGCTCATGTATTTTGTGTTGGGCTCCTAAAACCCACTTTTAGAGACCTCACAAGACAGCAGCCACTTAGAATGTACTGGGAACAAGTTACAGGAAAATGTCACCAAAGTGCTTATCTCAGTCTAATAATGCTATTTTGACCCAAGATTTTTTAAGAAAGTGGAAGTCAGTTTTGTCTGAAAGAAGGCATTAGGGCTCATGTATTTTGTGTTGGGCTCCTAAAACCCACTTTAGAGACCTCACAAAGTCAGCAGCCACTTAGAATGTACTGGGAACAAGTTACAGGAAAATGTCACCAAAGTGCTTATCTCAGCCCAAAAATGCCATTTTGAGCCACGATTTTTTAAGGAAAGTGTGGTGTCAGTTTTGTATGAAGGAAGGCATTGGGGCTCATGTATTTTGTGTTGGGCTCCTAAAACCCACTTTTTAGAGACCTCACAAAGTCAGCAGCCACTTAGAATGTACTGGGAACAAGTTACAGGAAAATGTCACCAAAGTGCTTATCTCAGTCTAATAATGCTATTTTGACCCAAGATTTTTTTAAGAAAGTGGAAGTCAGTTTTGTCTGAAAGAAGGCATTAGGGCTCATGTATTTTGTGTTGGCTCCTAAAACCCACTTTTAGAGACCTCACAAAGTCAGCAGCCACTTAGAATGTACTGGGAACAAGTTACAGGAAAATGTCACCAAAGTGCTTATCTCAGCCCAAAAATGCCATTTTGAGCCACGATTTTTTAAGGAAAGTGGGTGTCAGTTTGTATGAAGGAAGGCATTGGGGCTCATGTATTTGTGTTGGGCTCCTAAAACCCACTTTTAGAGACCTCACAAAGTCAGCAGCCACTTAGAATGTACTGGGAACAAGTTACAGGAAAATGTCACCAAGTGCTTATCTCAGTCTAATAATGCTATTTTGACCCAAGATTTTTTTAAGAAAGTGGAAGTCAGTTTTGTCTGAAAGAAGGCATTAGGGCTCATGTATTTTGTGTTGGGCTCCTAAAACCCACTTTTAGAGACCTCACAAAGTCAGCAGCCACTTAGAATGTACTGGGAACAAGTTACAGGAAAATGTCACCAAAGTGCTTATCTCAGCCCAAAAATGCCATTTTGAGCCACGATTTTTTAAGGAAAGTGGGTGTCAGTTTTGTATGAAGGAAGGCATTGGGGCTCATGTATTTTGTGTTGGGCTCCTAAAACCCACTTTTAGAGACCTCACAAAGTCAGCAGCCACTTAGAATGTACTGGGAACAAGTTACAGGAAAAATGTCACCAAAGTGCTTATCTCAGTCTAATAATGCTATTTTGACCCAAGATTTTTTTAAGAAAGTGGAAGTCAGTTTTTGTCTGAAAGAAGGCATTAGGGCTCATGTATTTTGTGTTGGGCTCCTAAAACCCACTTTTAGAGACCTCACAAAGTCAGCAGCCACTTAGAATGTACTGGGAACAAGTTACAGGAAAATGTCACCAAAGTGCTTATCTCAGCCCAAAATGCCATTTTGAGCCACGATTTTTTAAGGAAAGTGGGTGTCAGTTTTGTATGAAGGAAGGCATTGGGGCTCATGTATTTTGTGTTGGGCTCCTAAAACCCACTTTTAGAGACCTCACAAAGTCAGCAGCCACTTAGAATGTACTGGGAACAAGTTACAGGAAAATGTCACCAAAGTGCTTATCTCAGTCTAATAATGCTATTTTGACCCAAGATTTTTTTAAGAAAGTGGAAGTCAGTTTTGTCTGAAAGAAGGCATTAGGGCTCATGTATTTTGTGTTGGGCTCCTAAAACCCACTTTTAGAGACCCTCACAAAGTCAGCAGCCACTTAGAATGTACTGGGAACAAGTTACAGGAAAATGTCACCAAAGTGCTTATCTCAGCCCAAAAATGCCATTTTGAGCCACGATTTTTTAAGGAAAGTGGGTGTCAGTTTTGTATGAAGGAAGGCATTGGGGCTCATGTATTTTGTGTTGGGCTCCTAAAACCCACTTTTAGAGACCTCACAAAGTCAGCAGCCACTTAGAATGTACTGGGAACAAGTTACAGGAAAATGTCACCAAAGTGCTTATCTCAGTCTAATAATGCTATTTTGACCCAAGATTTTTTTAAGAAAGTGGAAGTCAGTTTTGTCTGAAAGAAGGCATTAGGGCTCATGTATTTTGTGTTGGGCTCCTAAAACCCACTTTTAGAGACCTCACAAAGTCAGCAGCCACTTAGAATGTACTGGGAACAAGTTACAGGAAAATGTCACCAAAGTGCTTATCTCAGCCCAAAAATGCCATTTTGAGCCACGATTTTTTAAGGAAAGTGGGTGTCAGTTTTGTATGAAGGAAGGCATTGGGGCTCATGTATTTTGTGTTGGGCTCCTAAAACCCACTTTTAGAGACCTCACAAAGTCAGCAGCCACTTAGAATGTACTGGGAACAAGTTACAGGAAAATGTCACCAAAGTGCTTATCTCAGTCTAATAATGCTATTTTGACCCAAGATTTTTTTAAGAAAGTGGAAGTCAGTTTTGTCTGAAAGAAGGCATTAGGGCTCATGTATTTTGTGTTGGGCTCCTAAAACCCACTTTTAGAGACCTCACAAAGTCAGCAGCCACTTAGAATGTACTGGGAACAAGTTACAGGAAAATGTCACCAAAGTGCTTATCTCAGCCCAAAAATGCCATTTTGAGCCACGATTTTTTAAGGAAAGTGGGTGTCAGTTTTGTATGAAGGAAGGCATTGGGGCTCATGTATTTTGTGTTGGGCTCCTAAAACCCACTTTTAGAGACCTCACAAAGTCAGCAGCCACTTAGAATGTACTGGGAACAAGTTACAGGAAAATGTCACCAAAGTGCTTATCTCAGTCTAATAATGCTATTTTGACCCAAGATTTTTTTAAGAAAGGTGGAAGTCAGTTTTGTCTGAAAGAAGGCATTAGGGCTCATGTATTTTGTGTTGGGCTCCTAAAACCCACTTTTAGAGACCTCACAAAGTCAGCAGCCACTTAGAATGTACTGGGAACAAGTTACAGGAAAATGTCACCAAGTGCTTATCTCAGCCCAAAAATGCCATTTTGAGCCACGATTTTTTAAGGAAAGTGGGTGTCAGTTTTGTATGAAGGAAGGCATTGGGGCTCATGTATTTTGTGTTGGGCTCCTAAAACCCACTTTTAGAGACCTCACAAAGTCAGCAGCCACTTAGAATGTACTGGGAACAAGTTACAGGAAAATGTCACCAAAGTGCTTATCTCAGTCTAATAATGCTATTTTGACCCAAGATTTTTTTAAGAAAGTGGAAGTCAGTTTTGTCTGAAAGAAGGCATTAGGGCTCATGTATTTTGTGTTGGGCTCCTAAAACCCACTTTTAGAGACCTCACAAAGTCAGCAGCCACTTAGAATGTACTGGGAACAAGTTACAGGAAAATGTCACCAAAGTGCTTATCTCAGCCCAAAAATGCCATTTTGAGCCACGATTTTTTAAGGAAAGTGGGTGTCAGTTTTTGTATGAAGGAAGGCATTGGGGCTCATGTATTTTGTGTTGGGCTCCTAAAACCCACTTTTAGAGACCTCACAAAGTCAGCAGCCACTTAGAATGTACTGGGAACAAGTTACAGGAAAATGTCACCAAAGTGCTTATCTCAGTCTAATAATGCTATTTTGACCCAAGATTTTTTTAAGAAAGTGGAAGTCAGTTTTGTCTGAAAGAAGGCATTAGGGCTCATGTATTTTGTGTTGGGCTCCTAAAACCCACTTTTAGAGACCTCACAAAGTCAGCAGCCACTTAGAATGTACTGGGAACAAGTTACAGGAAAATGTCACCAAAGTGCTTATCTCAGCCCAAAAATGCCATTTTGAGCCACGATTTTTTAAGGAAAGTGGGTGTCAGTTTTGTATGAAGGAAGGCATTGGGGCTCATGTATTTTGTGTTGGGCTCCTAAAACCCACTTTTAGAGACCTCACAAAGTCAGCAGCCACTTAGAATGTACTGGGAACAAGTTACAGGAAATGTCACCAAAGTGCTTATCTCAGTCTAATAATGCTATTTTGACCCAAGATTTTTTTAAGAAAGTGGAAGTCAGTTTTGTCTGAAAGAAGGCATTAGGGCTCATGTATTTTGTGTTGGGCTCCTAAAACCCACTTTTAGAGACCTCACAAAGTCAGCAGCCACTTAGAATGTACTGGGAACAAGTTACAGGAAAATGTCACCAAAGTGCTTATCTCAGCCCAAAAATGCCATTTTGAGCCACGATTTTTTAAGGAAAGTGGGTGTCAGTTTTGTATGAAGGAAGGCATTGGGGCTCATGTATTTTGTGTTGGGCTCCTAAAACCCACTTTTAGAGACCTCACAAAGTCAGCAGCCACTTAGAATGTACTGGGAACAAGTTACAGGAAAATGTCACCAAAGTGCTTATCTCAGTCTAATAATGCTATTTTGACCCAAGATTTTTTTAAGAAAGTGGAAGTCAGTTTTGTCTGAAAGAAGGCATTAGGGCTCATGTATTTTGTGTTGGGCTCCTAAAACCCACTTTTAGAGACCTCACAAAGTCAGCAGCACTTAGAATGTACTGGGAACAAGTTACAGGAAAATGTCACCAAAGTGCTTATCTCAGCCCCAAAAATGCCATTTTGAGCCACGATTTTTTAAGGAAAGTGGGTGTCAGTTTTGTATGAAGGAAGGCATTGGGGCTCATGTATTTTGTGTTGGGCTCCTAAAACCCACTTTTAGAGACCTCACAAAGTCAGCAGCCACTTAGAATGTACTGGGAACAAGTTACAGGAAAATGTCACCAAAGTGCTTATCTCAGTCTAATAATGCTATTTTGACCCAAGATTTTTTTAAGAAAGTGGAAGTCAGTTTTGTCTGAAAGAAGGCATTAGGGCTCATGTATTTTGTGTTGGGCTCCTAAAACCCACTTTTAGAGACCTCACAAAGTCAGCAGCCACTTAGAATGTACTGGGAACAAGTTACAGGAAAATGTCACCAAAGTGCTTATCTCAGCCCAAAAATGCCATTTTGAGCCACGATTTTTTAAGGAAAGTGGGTGTCAGTTTTGTATGAAGGAAGGCATTGGGGCTCATGTATTTTGTGTTGGGCTCCTAAAACCCACTTTTAGAGACCTCACAAAGTCAGCAGCCACTTAGAATGTACTGGGAACAAGTTACAGGAAAATGTCACCAAAGTGCTTATCTCAGTCTAATAATGCTATTTTGACCCAAGATTTTTTTAAGAAAGTGGGAAGTCAGTTTTGTCTGAAAGAAGGCATTAGGGCTCATGTATTTTGTGTTGGCTCCTAAAACCCACTTTTAGAGACCTCACAAAGTCAGCAGCCACTTAGAATGTACTGGGAACAAGTTACAGGAAAATGTCACCAAAGTGCTTATCTCAGCCCAAAAATGCCATTTTGAGCCACGATTTTTTAAGGAAAGTGGGTGTCAGTTTTGTATGAAGGAAGGCATTGGGGCTCATGTATTTTGTGTTGGGCTCCTAAAACCCACTTTTAGAGACCTCACAAAGTCAGCAGCCACTTAGAATGTACTGGGAACAAGTTACAGGAAAATGTCACCAAAGTGCTTATCTCAGCCCAAAAATGCCATTTTGAGCCACGATTTTTTAAGGAAAGTGGGTGTCAGTTTTGTATGAAGGAAGGCATTGGGGCTCATGTATTTTGTGTTGGGCTCCTAAAACCCACTTTTAGAGACCTCACAAAGTCAGCAGCCACTTAGAATGTACTGGGAACAAGTTACAGGAAAATGTCACCAAAGTGCTTATCTCAGTCTAATAATGCTATTTTGACCCAAGATTTTTTTAAGAAAGTGGAAGTCAGTTTTGTCTGAAAGAAGGCATTAGGGCTCATGTATTTTGTGTTGGGCTCCTAAAACCCACTTTAGAGACCTCACAAAGTCAGCAGCCACTTAGAATGTACTGGGAACAAGTTACAGGAAAATGTCACCAAAGTGCTTATCTCAGCCCAAAAATGCCATTTTGAGCCACGATTTTTTAAGGAAAGTGGGTGTCAGTTTTGTATGAAGGAAGGCATTGGGGCTCATGTATTTTGTGTTGGGCTCCTAAAACCACTTTTAGAGACCTCACAAAGTCAGCAGCCACTTAGAATGTACTGGGAACAAGTTACAGGAAAATGTCACCAAAGTGCTTATCTCAGTCTAATAATGCTATTTTGACCCAAGATTTTTTAAGAAAGTGGAAGTCAGTTTTGTCTGAAAGAAGGCATTAGGGCTCATGTATTTTGTGTTGGGCTCCTAAAACCCACTTTTAGAGACCTCACAAAGTCAGCAGCCACTTAGAATGTACTGGGAACAAGTTACAGGAAAATGTCACCAAAGTGCTTATCTCAGCCCAAAAATGCCATTTTGAGCCACGATTTTTTAAGGAAAGTGGGTGTCAGTTTTGTATGAAGGAAGGCATTGGGGCTCATGTATTTTGTGTTGGGCTCCTAAACCCACTTTTAGAGACCTCACAAAGTCAGCAGCCACTTAGAATGTACTGGGAACAAGTTACAGGAAAATGTCACCAAAGTGCTTATCTCAGTCTAATAATGCTATTTTGACCCAAGAATTTTTTTAAGAAAGTGGAAGTCAGTTTTGTCTGAAAGAAGGCATTAGGGCTCATGTATTTTGTGTTGGGCTCCTAAAACCCACTTTTAGAGACCTCACAAAGTCAGCAGCCACTTAGAATGTACTGGGAACAAGTTACAGGAAAATGTCACCAAAGTGCTTATCTCAGCCCAAAAATGCCATTTTGAGCCACGATTTTTTAAGGAAAGTGGGTGTCAGTTTTGTATGAAGGAAGGCATTGGGGCTCATGTATTTTGTGTTGGGCTCCTAAAACCCCACTTTTAGAGACCTCACAAAGTCAGCAGCCACTTAGAATGTACTGGAACAAGTTACAGGAAAAATGTCACCAAAGTGCTTATCTCAGTCTAATAATGCTATTTTGACCCAAGATTTTTTTAAGAAAGTGGAAGTCAGTTTTGTCTGAAAGAAGGCATTAGGGGCTCATGTATTTTGTGTTGGGCTCCTAAAACCCACTTTTAGAGACCTCACAAAGTCAGCAGCCACTTAGAATGTACTGGGAACAAGTTACAGGAAAATGTCACCAAAGTGCTTATCTCAGCCCAAAAATGCCATTTTGAGCCACGATTTTTTAAGGAAAGTGGGTGTCAGTTTTGTATGAAGGAAGGCATTGGGGGCTCATGTATTTTGTGTTGGGCTCCTAAAACCCACTTTTAGAGACCTCACAAAGTCAGCAGCACTTAGAATGTACTGGGAACAAGTTACAGGAAAATGTCACCAAAGTGCTTATCTCAGTCTAATAATGCTATTTTGACCCAAGATTTTTTTAAGAAAGTGGAAGTCAGTTTTGTCTGAAAGAAGGCATAGGGCTCATGTATTTTGTGTTGGGCTCCTAAAACCCACTTTTAGAGACCTCACAAAGTCAGCAGCCACTTAGAATGTACTGGGAACAAGTTACAGGAAAATGTCACCAAAGTGCTTATCTCAGCCCAAAAATGCCATTTTGAGCCACGATTTTTTAAGGAAAGTGGGTGTCAGTTTTGTATGAAGGAAGGCATTGGGGCTCATGTATTTTGTGTTGGGCTCCTAAAACCCACTTTTAGAGACCTCACAAAGTCAGCAGCCACTTAGAAATGTACTGGGAACAAGTTACAGGAAAATGTCACCAAAGTGCTTATCTCAGTCTAATAATGCTATTTTGACCCAAGATTTTTTTAAGAAAGTGGAAGTCAGTTTTGTCTGAAAGAAGGCATTAGGGCTCATGTATTTTTGTGTTGGGCTCCTAAAACCCACTTTTAGAGACCTCACAAAGTCAGCAGCCACTTAGAATGTACTGGGAACAAGTTACAGGAAAATGTCACCATAAGTGCTTATCTCAGCCCAAAAATGCCATTTTGAGCCACGATTTTTTAAGGAAAGTGGGTGTCAGTTTTGTATGAAGGAAGGCATTGGGCTCATGTATTTTGTGTTGGGCTCCTAAAACCCACTTTTAGAGACCTCACAAAGTCAGCAGCCACTTAGAATGTACTGGACAAGTTACAGGAAAATGTCACCAAAGTGCTTATCTCAGCCCAAAAATGCCATTTTGAGCCACGATTTTTTAAGGAAAGTGGTGTCAGTTTTGTATGAAGAAGGCATTGGGGCTCATGTATTTTGTGTGGGCTCCTAAAACCCACTTTTAGAGACCTCACAAAGTCAGCAGCCACTTAGAATGTACTGGGAACAAGTTTACAGGAAAATGTCACCAAAGTGCTTATCTCAGTCTAATAATGCTATTTTGACCCAAGATTTTTTAAGAAAGTGGAAGTCAGTTTTGTCTGAAAGAAGGCATTAGGGCTCATGTATTTTGTGGTTGGGCTCCTAAAACCACTTTTAGAGACCTCACAAAGTCAGCAGCCACCTTAGAATGTACTTGGGAACAAGTTACAGGAAAATGTCACAAAGTGCTTATCTCAGCCAAAAATGCCATTTTGAGCCACGATTTTTTAAGAAAGTGGGTGTCAGTTTTGTATGATGGAAGGCATTGGGGCTCTTGTATTTTGTGTTGGGCTCTAAAACCCACTTTTAGAGACCTCACAAAGTCAGCAGCCACTTAGAATGTACTGGGAACAAGTTACAGGAAAATGTCACCAAAGTGCTTGATCTCAGTCTAATAATGCTATTTTGACCCAAGATTTTTTAAGTAAAGTGGAAGTCAGTTTTGTCTGAAAGAAGGCATTAGGGCTCATGTATTATGTGTTTGGTCTCCTAAAACCCGACTTTAGAGACCTCACAAAGTCAGCAGCCACTTAGAGATGTACTGGAACAAGTTTACAGGAAAACGTCACCAAAGTGCTTATCTCAGCCCAAAAATGCCATTTTGAGCCACGATTTTTTAAGGAAGTGGGTGTCATGTTTGGTATGAAGGAAGGCATTGGGGCTCATGTATTTTGTGTTGGGCCTCCTAAAACCCACTTTTAGAGACCTCACGAAAGTCAGCAGCCACGTTAGAATGTTCTGGGAACAAGTTACTGGAAAATGTCAACAAAGTGTCTTATCTCAGTCTAATAATGCTTTTGACCCAAGATTTTTTTAAGAAAGTGGTAAGTCAGTGTTTGGTCTGAAAGAAGGCATTAGGGCTCATGTTTTGTGTT
>NW_027660959.1:0-100604 GCF_963280865.1 Gymnoscopelus braueri | reverse complement strand
ACATGTCTCTCTCACTCTCAAACATGTAAACATTGAATATTGACAATTTTATTATAGAGACCATCAGAATTAATTAGAATGATGATAAATAATTTTGTTGCGTTAAAATGGCTATTTCTGAGGATATCATGAAGCCTTGTTCCAATAGAGAAATGTAAAGGGTACTTTTTACCTATTTAAACTTGGAAACGGGTCAAAAATGACCCTAACACAATGGAAGGGTTAAACAACTAAAAATGGGATTGGTCTTCAAAATAGTCAATGCAAATTTGCCCTCAATACCCGCCGCATATTTGACTAAATACCTCCAAAAAGTTAGCGACACCCACAGCCACAATACTAGAGGGAGCGTAAACAGCGATCTGGTACCACCCACCCATAAAACAAATACTACAGCACTGCCACCCAGGTGTGGAATAGCCTGACCTCATCCCTCAAAAATATAGATCGCTGGCTTCCTTTAAAACAGCCCTGAAAATTCACCTTTCAGGAGGCCAAAGGGGGAGGTAGTACCACTTCTCCCTTAGACAGACGAGCCCCCCATCCCCCCTCCTTTGACGCGTGCCTGTGAGTCTGTCTGGCAAGGCCGTGGTCATCACGACACACAACATGGAGGAATGGGGTGCATTTCTCCTTTCCGACATGTCGCCTTTCCGACGTTGACGAACCCTATACCTAACCCTAACCCTAACCATAACCGCACGCGGAAGCCACTAGTCGGAGTGGTGAGATGTCGGAATGGAAGGAGCACCCCGGAGGAATGTGAATCCCTGTGCACCAGGCTGGCTGTTATGGTCAACGGTCAGCAGAGGTGTCTGGGCAGTCCCCTCAAGAGCAAGTTTGGCAGCGGCTACACCATTACATTACAGTCATTTAGCAGACGCTTTTATCCAAAGCGACTTACAATAAGACCCTGTAATATACCCTGTTTACAGGTGTGAAAGAGCGGGTGATTAATTTATTTTATTTTATTTTTAAGCTCCCAACCTTTTCATGAAAAAAGGGTAAGCAATAGAGAAAGAAACACAGGAAACAAGTGATAATATATAATGAGAACAGACTACAGCCCCTTATATTAAACTAGAGGTTAGGGTGGCTACGCGGCCCTCACACTTACGTCGCACTGCCGATCCGACCAATATGTCTGGGTCATAGTGTTGGGGGCTTTGTCAGAGTACACGTCTGTCTATGTCTCTTCTTGTGCCCATATATGGAGATGTCTGTTTCTTTTTTTTTTTTCTTCAATTTTAATTGAATTGTTTTTACATCGATAACTGAATACATTTTGCGTGAATATTTGCTTGTAGGCCATTTGAATGTTTTGTTTAATTTAGTTAATGTTGGACAGCATATGTGCAATGACGGTTCGTGTCTCCAACAAACAAAATGCCATACCATGTCAACAACAAGATTCCTATTGAAATAGCTGCGGAATAGCACTCTCTGCACTGTATGGGCATAAAAGGGAGACAGAAACAGACATCTCTGTATGGCATACAGTATATGGAGATCTCTGTATCTGTCAGTCCATGTCCATTTTATGGCCATATATGGAGATCCATGATGTCATCAGTATATGCCCATATATGGGCATGCTGATATGCATATGCCCATATAAGGAGAGCTCTGTATCTGTCAGGCCATGTCCCCTTTATGCCCACATATGGAGATTCCTGATGTCATCAGTATATGCCCGTATATGGGCATGCCCCCTTTGCTGCCCATATATGAGGAATTTTAACCCATTCAATCTGGAAACGCATCTCATAGCTATGTACAAGCTCAGAGCAAAGATTTGAGTTACAAATGTTCCCTTTAAAAATATATATATTCAAAGATTTGCACACATTTTCACGATAAAAAAAGAATAGCAGATCTACAAGCTCATATCGCTAGTGGCTCCAGGGGTAATATACAGACTCACACACAGACAGTATACAGACATCTCATCCTCCACAGAGTTACGCTGTAAATACGAGTACTTGATCTCATACCATATATGGCATCATTATGTCTCTGTCCAATTAGAGCACGGCTGTGATGCACCGACCAGAGAGTTTGGGGTATAAATAAACGTGTCGACGCCACACAATCCTTGTACTGGAAACGGTTTTCAGTTGAAGAGAGAGATGCTCGTTGTCATGATCTGTAAGAAAGGCTTTGCATTGGTAACTATGTTTAAGTCTGTCCTTCTCTGTACACTGCTTATGGCCAGCTCGCTGCTTGTGGCCAGCAGTTGGTCAGCCCTGATCACAGAGGAAGAGGATGTCTTGCTGCTGAGGAAAAGTAACTTCGATGAGGTGTTGAAAGCTCACCCCTACATTCTGGTGGACTTCTATGCCCCATGGTGCGGCCACTGCAAAGAACTGGCCCCGGAGTATGCCAAGGCGGCCCGCATGCTGAAGGCAGAGGGTTCAAATGTCCGCCTCGGTAAGGTAGACGCCACAGAAGAGACAGAGCTGGCCCAGGAGTTTGAAGTCCAGAAATACCCGACCATCGTGTTCTTCAAGGGGGGAGAAAAGGAGTCGCACAAGGAGTACTCTGATGGCAGGCAGGCTTATGACATTGTCAAGTGGCTTAAGAATCGCGCAGGCCCAGCTGTTGCCACCCTGGCCGATGTCATGCAGGCAGAGTCTATGATCGCAAACGAGGTGGCAGTCATTGGCTTCTTCAAGGATTCTGAATCCAAGGACGCTAAAGCCTTCATTAAAGCAGCAGAAACCGTAGATGATATTCCATTTGGGATGACCTCTGATGATGCAGTGTACTCAAAGTTTGAGGTGTCCAAGGACTGCGTGCTCCTCTTCAAGAAGTTTGATGAAGGTCGTAACACCTTTGAAGGTGAGCTTACCGAAGCCAACCTCCTAGCCTTTATTAAGGCCAACCAGCTGCCTCTGGTCACTGAGTTCTCAGTCCAGACTGTCACTAAGACCTTCGGTGAAGAATTCAAGTCCCATATCTTTATGTTCATGTCCAAGGCTGCTACTGACTTTGGGGACAAAATGGACCAATTCAAAAAGGCAGCAGAAGGCTTCAAGGGCAAGATCATGTTCGTCTTCATGGACACTGACGTGAATGACAACAAGAACAACATGCAGACCTTTGGTGTGAAGGAGGGACAATGCCCTGCCATCCGTCTCATCACCCTGGAAGATGAGATGACAGAGTACAGACCAGAGAACGAGGCCATCACCGCTGACAACATCATCGAATTCTGCACACTCTTCACCGAGGGAAAACTCAAGCCCCACCTCACGAGCGATTACATCCCCGAAGACTGTGACAAAAACCCTCCTGAAGTGTTCAACACGACCCGACGCGATGAACGGAGCTCTACCCAGTTTATCAACATGATCAATACGTGTTGTCCAGCGTGCCATAATGCCTACTGGTATGACCAGTATGGTTGTTATTGTGGGATAAATGTCTTAAAGAAAGGGAAGCCAATATGCCCTCTCGATGCCTGCTGCCAGGCCCATGATCAGTGTTGGGAGGAATATTACAGTCGATGTAATGTTCTTCCTGGTGTCAGAGTCTACAAATGGTACTGTGAGGAAAATAAGATAATCTGCGATGGTGGATGGTTCTGCGGCACCACTCCGAACAATGACTGTGAGCAGTTCCTATGTGAGTGTGATAGGAAAGCTACAGAGTGCTTTGGCAAGAACGAATGGCATCAGGAGCATCGCTATATGAACCAGAAGTATTGTGAACCCTGAGACCGGAGACCTCACTCTCTCACGCTAGAGAGCAACGTGGGGGCGGAACTCTCCTACATATTGCCTAAGGAGAGCACCGACAGGTTTGAGTTGCTGTTTGCTGAGCTGGAGGTGAACAGGGAGAAGTTGGGCATCGCCAGCTATGAAGCTTCTGTAACCACCATGGAGGAAGTATTCCTCAGAATGGGGAAACTGGTGGATTCCAGTTTGGACATCCAGGCCCATGACCCACCTTTTTCCCACACATTTTGCTAGCCTAGGATGGCTCAGGGTAGAAGACAGGGTTAACCCTTGCATTGTGTTAGAAAACTACATCCACTTGTGGTGTTAGCGGGTACAATTTGACCCGTGATTTAAATCAGCCCAAAATACAGAAAAAATACAATTATTTTCATTTTTTTCCCTCCCACCTCATAGCTGACTTGTAATGCATTCATATCCATGTAAACACATTTTAAAATATTATTTTGGGTTAGGGCTAGGGTTTCATCTTTCAATATATCTCGTTTTCTATTATAAAAATTTAAAAATTCACTCATAAAATTTCCTATAATGAAGGCAATGGATAATGATGTTATCTAGCTATAATAGAATAATTAAGAATAATGATTTAGAACACACTTCCAAAAAAATGATAATAATAATTAAAAAAATATATATATATTATTAAAAATAGTGACACTAGTGGTGTTAGGGTCATTTTTGACCCGTATACCAAGAAGGTAAAAAATCTTTTATTTTTCATAAACTCAAACTTTATTCTACTCCTGATAGCAATTGCTAATTGAGGACATGTCTCTCTCACTCTCAAACATGTAAACATTGAATATTGACAATTTTATTATAGAGACCATCAGAATTAATTAGAATGATGATAAATAATTTTGTTGCGTTAAAATGGCTATTTCTGAGGATATCATGAAGCCTTGTTCCAATAGAGAAATGTAAAGGGTACTTTTTACCTATTTAAACTTGGAAACGGGTCAAAAATGACCCTAACACAATGGAAGGGTTAAACAACTAAAAATGGGATTGGTCTTCAAAATAGTCAATGCAAATTTGCCCTCAATACCCGCCGCATATTTGACTAAATACCTCCAAAAAGTTAGCGACACCCACAGCCACAATACTAGAGGGAGCGTAAACAGCGATCTGGTACCACCCACCCATAAAACAAATACTACAGCACTGCCACCCAGGTGTGGAATAGCCTGACCTCATCCCTCAAAAATATAGATCGCTGGCTTCCTTTAAAACAGCCCTGAAAATTCACCTTTCAGGAGGCCAAAGGGGGAGGTAGTACCACTTCTCCCTTAGACAGACGAGCCCCCCATCCCCCCTCCTTTGACGCGTGCCTGTGAGTCTGTCTGGCAAGGCCGTGGTCATCACGACACACAACATGGAGGAATGTGAATCCCTGTGCACCAGGCTGGCTGTTATGGTCAACGGTCAGCAGAGGTGTCTGGGCAGTCCCCTCAAGAGCAAGTTTGGCAGCGGCTACACCATTACATTACAGTCATTTAGCAGACGCTTTTATCCAAAGCGACTTACAATAAGACCCTGTAATATACCCTGTTTACAGGTGTGAAAGAGCGGGTGATTAATTTATTTTATTTTATTTTTAAGCTCCCAACCTTTTCATGAAAAAAGGGTAAGCAATAGAGAAAGAAACACAGGAAACAAGTGATAATATATAATGAGAACAGACTACAGCCCCTTATATTAAACTAGAGGTTAGGGTGGCTACGCGGCCCTCACACTTACGTCGCACTGCCGATCCGACCAATATGTCTGGGTCATAGTGTTGGGGGCTTTGTCAGAGTACACGTCTGTCTATGTCTCTTCTTGTGCCCATATATGGAGATGTCTGTTTCTTTTTTTTTTTTCTTCAATTTTAATTGAATTGTTTTTACATCGATAACTGAATACATTTTGCGTGAATATTTGCTTGTAGGCCATTTGAATGTTTTGTTTAATTTAGTTAATGTTGGACAGCATATGTGCAATGACGGTTCGTGTCTCCAACAAACAAAATGCCATACCATGTCAACAACAAGATTCCTATTGAAATAGCTGCGGAATAGCACTCTCTGCACTGTATGGGCATAAAAGGGAGACAGAAACAGACATCTCTGTATGGCATACAGTATATGGAGATCTCTGTATCTGTCAGTCCATGTCCATTTTATGGCCATATATGGAGATCCATGATGTCATCAGTATATGCCCATATATGGGCATGCTGATATGCATATGCCCATATAAGGAGAGCTCTGTATCTGTCAGGCCATGTCCCCTTTATGCCCACATATGGAGATTCCTGATGTCATCAGTATATGCCCGTATATGGGCATGCCCCCTTTGCTGCCCATATATGAGGAATTTTAACCCATTCAATCTGGAAACGCATCTCATAGCTATGTACAAGCTCAGAGCAAAGATTTGAGTTACAAATGTTCCCTTTAAAAATATATATATTCAAAGATTTGCACACATTTTCACGATAAAAAAAGAATAGCAGATCTACAAGCTCATATCGCTAGTGGCTCCAGGGGTAATATACAGACTCACACACAGACAGTATACAGACATCTCATCCTCCACAGAGTTACGCTGTAAATACGAGTACTTGATCTCATACCATATATGGCATCATTATGTCTCTGTCCAATTAGAGCACGGCTGTGATGCACCGACCAGAGAGTTTGGGGTATAAATAAACGTGTCGACGCCACACAATCCTTGTACTGGAAACGGTTTTCAGTTGAAGAGAGAGATGCTCGTTGTCATGATCTGTAAGAAAGGCTTTGCATTGGTAACTATGTTTAAGTCTGTCCTTCTCTGTACACTGCTTATGGCCAGCTCGCTGCTTGTGGCCAGCAGTTGGTCAGCCCTGATCACAGAGGAAGAGGATGTCTTGCTGCTGAGGAAAAGTAACTTCGATGAGGTGTTGAAAGCTCACCCCTACATTCTGGTGGACTTCTATGCCCCATGGTGCGGCCACTGCAAAGAACTGGCCCCGGAGTATGCCAAGGCGGCCCGCATGCTGAAGGCAGAGGGTTCAAATGTCCGCCTCGGTAAGGTAGACGCCACAGAAGAGACAGAGCTGGCCCAGGAGTTTGAAGTCCAGAAATACCCGACCATCGTGTTCTTCAAGGGGGGAGAAAAGGAGTCGCACAAGGAGTACTCTGATGGCAGGCAGGCTTATGACATTGTCAAGTGGCTTAAGAATCGCGCAGGCCCAGCTGTTGCCACCCTGGCCGATGTCATGCAGGCAGAGTCTATGATCGCAAACGAGGTGGCAGTCATTGGCTTCTTCAAGGATTCTGAATCCAAGGACGCTAAAGCCTTCATTAAAGCAGCAGAAACCGTAGATGATATTCCATTTGGGATGACCTCTGATGATGCAGTGTACTCAAAGTTTGAGGTGTCCAAGGACTGCGTGCTCCTCTTCAAGAAGTTTGATGAAGGTCGTAACACCTTTGAAGGTGAGCTTACCGAAGCCAACCTCCTAGCCTTTATTAAGGCCAACCAGCTGCCTCTGGTCACTGAGTTCTCAGTCCAGACTGTCACTAAGACCTTCGGTGAAGAATTCAAGTCCCATATCTTTATGTTCATGTCCAAGGCTGCTACTGACTTTGGGGACAAAATGGACCAATTCAAAAAGGCAGCAGAAGGCTTCAAGGGCAAGATCATGTTCGTCTTCATGGACACTGACGTGAATGACAACAAGAACAACATGCAGACCTTTGGTGTGAAGGAGGGACAATGCCCTGCCATCCGTCTCATCACCCTGGAAGATGAGATGACAGAGTACAGACCAGAGAACGAGGCCATCACCGCTGACAACATCATCGAATTCTGCACACTCTTCACCGAGGGAAAACTCAAGCCCCACCTCACGAGCGATTACATCCCCGAAGACTGTGACAAAAACCCTCCTGAAGTGTTCAACACGACCCGACGCGATGAACGGAGCTCTACCCAGTTTATCAACATGATCAATACGTGTTGTCCAGCGTGCCATAATGCCTACTGGTATGACCAGTATGGTTGTTATTGTGGGATAAATGTCTTAAAGAAAGGGAAGCCAATATGCCCTCTCGATGCCTGCTGCCAGGCCCATGATCAGTGTTGGGAGGAATATTACAGTCGATGTAATGTTCTTCCTGGTGTCAGAGTCTACAAATGGTACTGTGAGGAAAATAAGATAATCTGCGATGGTGGATGGTTCTGCGGCACCACTCCGAACAATGACTGTGAGCAGTTCCTATGTGAGTGTGATAGGAAAGCTACAGAGTGCTTTGGCAAGAACGAATGGCATCAGGAGCATCGCTATATGAACCAGAAGTATTGTGAACCCTGAGACCGGAGACCTCACTCTCTCACGCTAGAGAGCAACGTGGGGGCGGAACTCTCCTACATATTGCCTAAGGAGAGCACCGACAGGTTTGAGTTGCTGTTTGCTGAGCTGGAGGTGAACAGGGAGAAGTTGGGCATCGCCAGCTATGAAGCTTCTGTAACCACCATGGAGGAAGTATTCCTCAGAATGGGGAAACTGGTGGATTCCAGTTTGGACATCCAGGCCCATGACCCACCTTTTTCCCACACATTTTGCTAGCCTAGGATGGCTCAGGGTAGAAGACAGGGTTAACCCTTGCATTGTGTTAGAAAACTACATCCACTTGTGGTGTTAGCGGGTACAATTTGACCCGTGATTTAAATCAGCCCAAAATACAGAAAAAATACAATTATTTTCATTTTTTTCCCTCCCACCTCATAGCTGACTTGTAATGCATTCATATCCATGTAAACACATTTTAAAATATTATTTTGGGTTAGGGCTAGGGTTTCATCTTTCAATATATCTCGTTTTCTATTATAAAAATTTAAAAATTCACTCATAAAATTTCCTATAATGAAGGCAATGGATAATGATGTTATCTAGCTATAATAGAATAATTAAGAATAATGATTTAGAACACACTTCCAAAAAAATGATAATAATAATTAAAAAAATATATATATATTATTAAAAATAGTGACACTAGTGGTGTTAGGGTCATTTTTGACCCGTATACCAAGAAGGTAAAAAATCATTTATTTTTCATAAACTCAAACTTTATTCTACTCCTGATAGCAATTGCTAATTGAGGACATGTCTCTCTCACTCTCAAACATGTAAACATTGAATATTGACAATTTTATTATAGAGACCATCAGAATTAATTAGAATGATGATAAATAATTTTGTTGCGTTAAAATGGCTATTTCTGAGGATATCATGAAGCCTTGTTCCAATAGAGAAATGTAAAGGGTACTTTTTACCTATTTAAACTTGGAAACGGGTCAAAAATGACCCTAACACAATGGAAGGGTTAAACAACTAAAAATGGGATTGGTCTTCAAAATAGTCAATGCAAATTTGCCCTCAATACCCGCCGCATATTTGACTAAATACCTCCAAAAAGTTAGCGACACCCACAGCCACAATACTAGAGGGAGCGTAAACAGCGATCTGGTACCACCCACCCATAAAACAAATACTACAGCACTGCCACCCAGGTGTGGAATAGCCTGACCTCATCCCTCAAAAATATAGATCGCTGGCTTCCTTTAAAACAGCCCTGAAAATTCACCTTTCAGGAGGCCAAAGGGGGAGGTAGTACCACTTCTCCCTTAGACAGACGAGCCCCCCATCCCCCCTCCTTTGACGCGTGCCTGTGAGTCTGTCTGGCAAGGCCGTGGTCATCACGACACACAACATGGAGGAATGTGAATCCCTGTGCACCAGGCTGGCTGTTATGGTCAACGGTCAGCAGAGGTGTCTGGGCAGTCCCCTCAAGAGCAAGTTTGGCAGCGGCTACACCATTACATTACAGTCATTTAGCAGACGCTTTTATCCAAAGCGACTTACAATAAGACCCTGTAATATACCCTGTTTACAGGTGTGAAAGAGCGGGTGATTAATTTATTTTATTTTATTTTTAAGCTCCCAACCTTTTCATGAAAAAAGGGTAAGCAATAGAGAAAGAAACACAGGAAACAAGTGATAATATATAATGAGAACAGACTACAGCCCCTTATATTAAACTAGAGGTTAGGGTGGCTACGCGGCCCTCACACTTACGTCGCACTGCCGATCCGACCAATATGTCTGGGTCATAGTGTTGGGGGCTTTGTCAGAGTACACGTCTGTCTATGTCTCTTCTTGTGCCCATATATGGAGATGTCTGTTTCTTTTTTTTTTTTCTTCAATTTTAATTGAATTGTTTTTACATCGATAACTGAATACATTTTGCGTGAATATTTGCTTGTAGGCCATTTGAATGTTTTGTTTAATTTAGTTAATGTTGGACAGCATATGTGCAATGACGGTTCGTGTCTCCAACAAACAAAATGCCATACCATGTCAACAACAAGATTCCTATTGAAATAGCTGCGGAATAGCACTCTCTGCACTGTATGGGCATAAAAGGGAGACAGAAACAGACATCTCTGTATGGCATACAGTATATGGAGATCTCTGTATCTGTCAGTCCATGTCCATTTTATGGCCATATATGGAGATCCATGATGTCATCAGTATATGCCCATATATGGGCATGCTGATATGCATATGCCCATATAAGGAGAGCTCTGTATCTGTCAGGCCATGTCCCCTTTATGCCCACATATGGAGATTCCTGATGTCATCAGTATATGCCCGTATATGGGCATGCCCCCTTTGCTGCCCATATATGAGGAATTTTAACCCATTCAATCTGGAAACGCATCTCATAGCTATGTACAAGCTCAGAGCAAAGATTTGAGTTACAAATGTTCCCTTTAAAAATATATATATTCAAAGATTTGCACACATTTTCACGATAAAAAAAGAATAGCAGATCTACAAGCTCATATCGCTAGTGGCTCCAGGGGTAATATACAGACTCACACACAGACAGTATACAGACATCTCATCCTCCACAGAGTTACGCTGTAAATACGAGTACTTGATCTCATACCATATATGGCATCATTATGTCTCTGTCCAATTAGAGCACGGCTGTGATGCACCGACCAGAGAGTTTGGGGTATAAATAAACGTGTCGACGCCACACAATCCTTGTACTGGAAACGGTTTTCAGTTGAAGAGAGAGATGCTCGTTGTCATGATCTGTAAGAAAGGCTTTGCATTGGTAACTATGTTTAAGTCTGTCCTTCTCTGTACACTGCTTATGGCCAGCTCGCTGCTTGTGGCCAGCAGTTGGTCAGCCCTGATCACAGAGGAAGAGGATGTCTTGCTGCTGAGGAAAAGTAACTTCGATGAGGTGTTGAAAGCTCACCCCTACATTCTGGTGGACTTCTATGCCCCATGGTGCGGCCACTGCAAAGAACTGGCCCCGGAGTATGCCAAGGCGGCCCGCATGCTGAAGGCAGAGGGTTCAAATGTCCGCCTCGGTAAGGTAGACGCCACAGAAGAGACAGAGCTGGCCCAGGAGTTTGAAGTCCAGAAATACCCGACCATCGTGTTCTTCAAGGGGGGAGAAAAGGAGTCGCACAAGGAGTACTCTGATGGCAGGCAGGCTTATGACATTGTCAAGTGGCTTAAGAATCGCGCAGGCCCAGCTGTTGCCACCCTGGCCGATGTCATGCAGGCAGAGTCTATGATCGCAAACGAGGTGGCAGTCATTGGCTTCTTCAAGGATTCTGAATCCAAGGACGCTAAAGCCTTCATTAAAGCAGCAGAAACCGTAGATGATATTCCATTTGGGATGACCTCTGATGATGCAGTGTACTCAAAGTTTGAGGTGTCCAAGGACTGCGTGCTCCTCTTCAAGAAGTTTGATGAAGGTCGTAACACCTTTGAAGGTGAGCTTACCGAAGCCAACCTCCTAGCCTTTATTAAGGCCAACCAGCTGCCTCTGGTCACTGAGTTCTCAGTCCAGACTGTCACTAAGACCTTCGGTGAAGAATTCAAGTCCCATATCTTTATGTTCATGTCCAAGGCTGCTACTGACTTTGGGGACAAAATGGACCAATTCAAAAAGGCAGCAGAAGGCTTCAAGGGCAAGATCATGTTCGTCTTCATGGACACTGACGTGAATGACAACAAGAACAACATGCAGACCTTTGGTGTGAAGGAGGGACAATGCCCTGCCATCCGTCTCATCACCCTGGAAGATGAGATGACAGAGTACAGACCAGAGAACGAGGCCATCACCGCTGACAACATCATCGAATTCTGCACACTCTTCACCGAGGGAAAACTCAAGCCCCACCTCACGAGCGATTACATCCCCGAAGACTGTGACAAAAACCCTCCTGAAGTGTTCAACACGACCCGACGCGATGAACGGAGCTCTACCCAGTTTATCAACATGATCAATACGTGTTGTCCAGCGTGCCATAATGCCTACTGGTATGACCAGTATGGTTGTTATTGTGGGATAAATGTCTTAAAGAAAGGGAAGCCAATATGCCCTCTCGATGCCTGCTGCCAGGCCCATGATCAGTGTTGGGAGGAATATTACAGTCGATGTAATGTTCTTCCTGGTGTCAGAGTCTACAAATGGTACTGTGAGGAAAATAAGATAATCTGCGATGGTGGATGGTTCTGCGGCACCACTCCGAACAATGACTGTGAGCAGTTCCTATGTGAGTGTGATAGGAAAGCTACAGAGTGCTTTGGCAAGAACGAATGGCATCAGGAGCATCGCTATATGAACCAGAAGTATTGTGAACCCTGAGACCGGAGACCTCACTCTCTCACGCTAGAGAGCAACGTGGGGGCGGAACTCTCCTACATATTGCCTAAGGAGAGCACCGACAGGTTTGAGTTGCTGTTTGCTGAGCTGGAGGTGAACAGGGAGAAGTTGGGCATCGCCAGCTATGAAGCTTCTGTAACCACCATGGAGGAAGTATTCCTCAGAATGGGGAAACTGGTGGATTCCAGTTTGGACATCCAGGCCCATGACCCACCTTTTTCCCACACATTTTGCTAGCCTAGGATGGCTCAGGGTAGAAGACAGGGTTAACCCTTGCATTGTGTTAGAAAACTACATCCACTTGTGGTGTTAGCGGGTACAATTTGACCCGTGATTTAAATCAGCCCAAAATACAGAAAAAATACAATTATTTTCATTTTTTTCCCTCCCACCTCATAGCTGACTTGTAATGCATTCATATCCATGTAAACACATTTTAAAATATTATTTTGGGTTAGGGCTAGGGTTTCATCTTTCAATATATCTCGTTTTCTATTATAAAAATTTAAAAATTCACTCATAAAATTTCCTATAATGAAGGCAATGGATAATGATGTTATCTAGCTATAATAGAATAATTAAGAATAATGATTTAGAACACACTTCCAAAAAAATGATAATAATAATTAAAAAAAATATATATATTATTAAAAATAGTGACACTAGTGGTGTTAGGGTCATTTTTGACCCGTATACCAAGAAGGTAAAAAATCATTTATTTTTCATAAACTCAAACTTTATTCTACTCCTGATAGCAATTGGTAATTGAGGACATGTCTCTCTCACTCTGAAACATGTAAACATTGAATATTGACAATTTTATTATAGAGACCATCAGAATTAATTAGAATGATGATAAATAATTTTGTTGCGTTAAAATGGCTATTTCTGAGGATATCATGAAGCCTTGTTCCAATAGAGAAATGTAAAGGGTACTTTTTACCTATTTAAACTTGGAAACGGGTCAAAAATGACCCTAACACAATGGAAGGGTTAAACAACTAAAAATGGGATTGGTCTTCAAAATAGTCAATGCAAATTTGCCCTCAATACCCGCCGCATATTTGACTAAATACCTCCAAAAAGTTAGCGACACCCACAGCCACAATACTAGAGGGAGCGTAAACAGCGATCTGGTACCACCCACCCATAAAACAAATACTACAGCACTGCCACCCAGGTGTGGAATAGCCTGACCTCATCCCTCAAAAATATAGATCGCTGGCTTCCTTTAAAACAGCCCTGAAAATTCACCTTTCAGGAGGCCAAAGGGGGAGGTAGTACCACTTCTCCCTTAGACAGACGAGCCCCCCATCCCCCCTCCTTTGACGCGTGCCTGTGAGTCTGTCTGGCAAGGCCGTGGTCATCACGACACACAACATGGAGGAATGTGAATCCCTGTGCACCAGGCTGGCTGTTATGGTCAACGGTCAGCAGAGGTGTCTGGGCAGTCCCCTCAAGAGCAAGTTTGGCAGCGGCTACACCATTACATTACAGTCATTTAGCAGACGCTTTTATCCAAAGCGACTTACAATAAGACCCTGTAATATACCCTGTTTACAGGTGTGAAAGAGCGGGTGATTAATTTATTTTATTTTATTTTTAAGCTCCCAACCTTTTCATGAAAAAAGGGTAAGCAATAGAGAAAGAAACACAGGAAACAAGTGATAATATATAATGAGAACAGACTACAGCCCCTTATATTAAACTAGAGGTTAGGGTGGCTACGCGGCCCTCACACTTACGTCGCACTGCCGATCCGACCAATATGTCTGGGTCATAGTGTTGGGGGCTTTGTCAGAGTACACGTCTGTCTATGTCTCTTCTTGTGCCCATATATGGAGATGTCTGTTTCTTTTTTTTTTTTCTTCAATTTTAATTGAATTGTTTTTACATCGATAACTGAATACATTTTGCGTGAATATTTGCTTGTAGGCCATTTGAATGTTTTGTTTAATTTAGTTAATGTTGGACAGCATATGTGCAATGACGGTTCGTGTCTCCAACAAACAAAATGCCATACCATGTCAACAACAAGATTCCTATTGAAATAGCTGCGGAATAGCACTCTCTGCACTGTATGGGCATAAAAGGGAGACAGAAACAGACATCTCTGTATGGCATACAGTATATGGAGATCTCTGTATCTGTCAGTCCATGTCCATTTTATGGCCATATATGGAGATCCATGATGTCATCAGTATATGCCCATATATGGGCATGCTGATATGCATATGCCCATATAAGGAGAGCTCTGTATCTGTCAGGCCATGTCCCCTTTATGCCCACATATGGAGATTCCTGATGTCATCAGTATATGCCCGTATATGGGCATGCCCCCTTTGCTGCCCATATATGAGGAATTTTAACCCATTCAATCTGGAAACGCATCTCATAGCTATGTACAAGCTCAGAGCAAAGATTTGAGTTACAAATGTTCCCTTTAAAAATATATATATTCAAAGATTTGCACACATTTTCACGATAAAAAAAGAATAGCAGATCTACAAGCTCATATCGCTAGTGGCTCCAGGGGTAATATACAGACTCACACACAGACAGTATACAGACATCTCATCCTCCACAGAGTTACGCTGTAAATACGAGTACTTGATCTCATACCATATATGGCATCATTATGTCTCTGTCCAATTAGAGCACGGCTGTGATGCACCGACCAGAGAGTTTGGGGTATAAATAAACGTGTCGACGCCACACAATCCTTGTACTGGAAACGGTTTTCAGTTGAAGAGAGAGATGCTCGTTGTCATGATCTGTAAGAAAGGCTTTGCATTGGTAACTATGTTTAAGTCTGTCCTTCTCTGTACACTGCTTATGGCCAGCTCGCTGCTTGTGGCCAGCAGTTGGTCAGCCCTGATCACAGAGGAAGAGGATGTCTTGCTGCTGAGGAAAAGTAACTTCGATGAGGTGTTGAAAGCTCACCCCTACATTCTGGTGGACTTCTATGCCCCATGGTGCGGCCACTGCAAAGAACTGGCCCCGGAGTATGCCAAGGCGGCCCGCATGCTGAAGGCAGAGGGTTCAAATGTCCGCCTCGGTAAGGTAGACGCCACAGAAGAGACAGAGCTGGCCCAGGAGTTTGAAGTCCAGAAATACCCGACCATCGTGTTCTTCAAGGGGGGAGAAAAGGAGTCGCACAAGGAGTACTCTGATGGCAGGCAGGCTTATGACATTGTCAAGTGGCTTAAGAATCGCGCAGGCCCAGCTGTTGCCACCCTGGCCGATGTCATGCAGGCAGAGTCTATGATCGCAAACGAGGTGGCAGTCATTGGCTTCTTCAAGGATTCTGAATCCAAGGACGCTAAAGCCTTCATTAAAGCAGCAGAAACCGTAGATGATATTCCATTTGGGATGACCTCTGATGATGCAGTGTACTCAAAGTTTGAGGTGTCCAAGGACTGCGTGCTCCTCTTCAAGAAGTTTGATGAAGGTCGTAACACCTTTGAAGGTGAGCTTACCGAAGCCAACCTCCTAGCCTTTATTAAGGCCAACCAGCTGCCTCTGGTCACTGAGTTCTCAGTCCAGACTGTCACTAAGACCTTCGGTGAAGAATTCAAGTCCCATATCTTTATGTTCATGTCCAAGGCTGCTACTGACTTTGGGGACAAAATGGACCAATTCAAAAAGGCAGCAGAAGGCTTCAAGGGCAAGATCATGTTCGTCTTCATGGACACTGACGTGAATGACAACAAGAACAACATGCAGACCTTTGGTGTGAAGGAGGGACAATGCCCTGCCATCCGTCTCATCACCCTGGAAGATGAGATGACAGAGTACAGACCAGAGAACGAGGCCATCACCGCTGACAACATCATCGAATTCTGCACACTCTTCACCGAGGGAAAACTCAAGCCCCACCTCACGAGCGATTACATCCCCGAAGACTGTGACAAAAACCCTCCTGAAGTGTTCAACACGACCCGACGCGATGAACGGAGCTCTACCCAGTTTATCAACATGATCAATACGTGTTGTCCAGCGTGCCATAATGCCTACTGGTATGACCAGTATGGTTGTTATTGTGGGATAAATGTCTTAAAGAAAGGGAAGCCAATATGCCCTCTCGATGCCTGCTGCCAGGCCCATGATCAGTGTTGGGAGGAATATTACAGTCGATGTAATGTTCTTCCTGGTGTCAGAGTCTACAAATGGTACTGTGAGGAAAATAAGATAATCTGCGATGGTGGATGGTTCTGCGGCACCACTCCGAACAATGACTGTGAGCAGTTCCTATGTGAGTGTGATAGGAAAGCTACAGAGTGCTTTGGCAAGAACGAATGGCATCAGGAGCATCGCTATATGAACCAGAAGTATTGTGAACCCTGAGACCGGAGACCTCACTCTCTCACGCTAGAGAGCAACGTGGGGGCGGAACTCTCCTACATATTGCCTAAGGAGAGCACCGACAGGTTTGAGTTGCTGTTTGCTGAGCTGGAGGTGAACAGGGAGAAGTTGGGCATCGCCAGCTATGAAGCTTCTGTAACCACCATGGAGGAAGTATTCCTCAGAATGGGGAAACTGGTGGATTCCAGTTTGGACATCCAGGCCCATGACCCACCTTTTTCCCACACATTTTGCTAGCCTAGGATGGCTCAGGGTAGAAGACAGGGTTAACCCTTGCATTGTGTTAGAAAACTACATCCACTTGTGGTGTTAGCGGGTACAATTTGACCCGTGATTTAAATCAGCCCAAAATACAGAAAAAATACAATTATTTTCATTTTTTTCCCTCCCACCTCATAGCTGACTTGTAATGCATTCATATCCATGTAAACACATTTTAAAATATTATTTTGGGTTAGGGCTAGGGTTTCATCTTTCAATATATCTCGTTTTCTATTATAAAAATTTAAAAATTCACTCATAAAATTTCCTATAATGAAGGCAATGGATAATGATGTTATCTAGCTATAATAGAATAATTAAGAATAATGATTTAGAACACACTTCCAAAAAAATGATAATAATAATTAAAAAATATATATATATTATTAAAAATAGTGACACTAGTGGTGTTAGGGTCATTTTTGACCCGTATACCAAGAAGGTAAAAAATCATTTATTTTTCATAAACTCAAACTTTATTCTACTCCTGATAGCAATTGGTAATTGAGGACATGTCTCTCTCACTCTCAAACATGTAAACATTGAATATTGACAATTTTATTATAGAGACCATCAGAATTAATTAGAATGATGATAAATAATTTTGTTGCGTTAAAATGGCTATTTCTGAGGATATCATGAAGCCTTGTTCCAATAGAGAAATGTAAAGGGTACTTTTTACCTATTTAAACTTGGAAACGGGTCAAAAATGACCCTAACACAATGGAAGGGTTAAACAACTAAAAATGGGATTGGTCTTCAAAATAGTCAATGCAAATTTGCCCTCAATACCCGCCGCATATTTGACTAAATACCTCCAAAAAGTTAGCGACACCCACAGCCACAATACTAGAGGGAGCGTAAACAGCGATCTGGTACCACCCACCCATAAAACAAATACTACAGCACTGCCACCCAGGTGTGGAATAGCCTGACCTCATCCCTCAAAAATATAGATCGCTGGCTTCCTTTAAAACAGCCCTGAAAATTCACCTTTCAGGAGGCCAAAGGGGGAGGTAGTACCACTTCTCCCTTAGACAGACGAGCCCCCCATCCCCCCTCCTTTGACGCGTGCCTGTGAGTCTGTCTGGCAAGGCCGTGGTCATCACGACACACAACATGGAGGAATGTGAATCCCTGTGCACCAGGCTGGCTGTTATGGTCAACGGTCAGCAGAGGTGTCTGGGCAGTCCCCTCAAGAGCAAGTTTGGCAGCGGCTACACCATTACATTACAGTCATTTAGCAGACGCTTTTATCCAAAGCGACTTACAATAAGACCCTGTAATATACCCTGTTTACAGGTGTGAAAGAGCGGGTGATTAATTTATTTTATTTTATTTTTAAGCTCCCAACCTTTTCATGAAAAAAGGGTAAGCAATAGAGAAAGAAACACAGGAAACAAGTGATAATATATAATGAGAACAGACTACAGCCCCTTATATTAAACTAGAGGTTAGGGTGGCTACGCGGCCCTCACACTTACGTCGCACTGCCGATCCGACCAATATGTCTGGGTCATAGTGTTGGGGGCTTTGTCAGAGTACACGTCTGTCTATGTCTCTTCTTGTGCCCATATATGGAGATGTCTGTTTCTTTTTTTTTTTTCTTCAATTTTAATTGAATTGTTTTTACATCGATAACTGAATACATTTTGCGTGAATATTTGCTTGTAGGCCATTTGAATGTTATGTTTAATTTAGTTAATGTTGGACAGCATTATGTGCAATGACGGTTCGTGTCTCCAACAAACAAAATGCCATACCATGTCAACAACAAGATTCCTATTGAAATAGCTGCGGAATAGCACTCTCTGCACTGTATGGGCATAAAAGGGAGACAGAAACAGACATCTCTGTATGGCATACAGTATATGGAGATCTCTGTATCTGTCAGTCCATGTCCATTTTATGGCCATATATGGAGATCCATGATGTCATCAGTATATGCCCATATATGGGCATGCTGATATGCATATGCCCATATAAGGAGAGCTCTGTATCTGTCAGGCCATGTCCCCTTTATGCCCACATATGGAGATTCCTGATGTCATCAGTATATGCCCGTATATGGGCATGCCCCCTTTGCTGCCCATATATGAGGAATTTTAACCCATTCAATCTGGAAACGCATCTCATAGCTATGTACAAGCTCAGAGCAAAGATTTGAGTTACAAATGTTCCCTTTAAAAATATATATATTCAAAGATTTGCACACATTTTCACGATAAAAAAAGAATAGCAGATCTACAAGCTCATATCGCTAGTGGCTCCAGGGGTAATATACAGACTCACACACAGACAGTATACAGACATCTCATCCTCCACAGAGTTACGCTGTAAATACGAGTACTTGATCTCATACCATATATGGCATCATTATGTCTCTGTCCAATTAGAGCACGGCTGTGATGCACCGACCAGAGAGTTTGGGGTATAAATAAACGTGTCGACGCCACACAATCCTTGTACTGGAAACGGTTTTCAGTTGAAGAGAGAGATGCTCGTTGTCATGATCTGTAAGAAAGGCTTTGCATTGGTAACTATGTTTAAGTCTGTCCTTCTCTGTACACTGCTTATGGCCAGCTCGCTGCTTGTGGCCAGCAGTTGGTCAGCCCTGATCACAGAGGAAGAGGATGTCTTGCTGCTGAGGAAAAGTAACTTCGATGAGGTGTTGAAAGCTCACCCCTACATTCTGGTGGACTTCTATGCCCCATGGTGCGGCCACTGCAAAGAACTGGCCCCGGAGTATGCCAAGGCGGCCCGCATGCTGAAGGCAGAGGGTTCAAATGTCCGCCTCGGTAAGGTAGACGCCACAGAAGAGACAGAGCTGGCCCAGGAGTTTGAAGTCCAGAAATACCCGACCATCGTGTTCTTCAAGGGGGGAGAAAAGGAGTCGCACAAGGAGTACTCTGATGGCAGGCAGGCTTATGACATTGTCAAGTGGCTTAAGAATCGCGCAGGCCCAGCTGTTGCCACCCTGGCCGATGTCATGCAGGCAGAGTCTATGATCGCAAACGAGGTGGCAGTCATTGGCTTCTTCAAGGATTCTGAATCCAAGGACGCTAAAGCCTTCATTAAAGCAGCAGAAACCGTAGATGATATTCCATTTGGGATGACCTCTGATGATGCAGTGTACTCAAAGTTTGAGGTGTCCAAGGACTGCGTGCTCCTCTTCAAGAAGTTTGATGAAGGTCGTAACACCTTTGAAGGTGAGCTTACCGAAGCCAACCTCCTAGCCTTTATTAAGGCCAACCAGCTGCCTCTGGTCACTGAGTTCTCAGTCCAGACTGTCACTAAGACCTTCGGTGAAGAATTCAAGTCCCATATCTTTATGTTCATGTCCAAGGCTGCTACTGACTTTGGGGACAAAATGGACCAATTCAAAAAGGCAGCAGAAGGCTTCAAGGGCAAGATCATGTTCGTCTTCATGGACACTGACGTGAATGACAACAAGAACAACATGCAGACCTTTGGTGTGAAGGAGGGACAATGCCCTGCCATCCGTCTCATCACCCTGGAAGATGAGATGACAGAGTACAGACCAGAGAACGAGGCCATCACCGCTGACAACATCATCGAATTCTGCACACTCTTCACCGAGGGAAAACTCAAGCCCCACCTCACGAGCGATTACATCCCCGAAGACTGTGACAAAAACCCTCCTGAAGTGTTCAACACGACCCGACGCGATGAACGGAGCTCTACCCAGTTTATCAACATGATCAATACGTGTTGTCCAGCGTGCCATAATGCCTACTGGTATGACCAGTATGGTTGTTATTGTGGGATAAATGTCTTAAAGAAAGGGAAGCCAATATGCCCTCTCGATGCCTGCTGCCAGGCCCATGATCAGTGTTGGGAGGAATATTACAGTCGATGTAATGTTCTTCCTGGTGTCAGAGTCTACAAATGGTACTGTGAGGAAAATAAGATAATCTGCGATGGTGGATGGTTCTGCGGCACCACTCCGAACAATGACTGTGAGCAGTTCCTATGTGAGTGTGATAGGAAAGCTACAGAGTGCTTTGGCAAGAACGAATGGCATCAGGAGCATCGCTATATGAACCAGAAGTATTGTGAACCCTGAGACCGGAGACCTCACTCTCTCACGCTAGAGAGCAACGTGGGGGCGGAACTCTCCTACATATTGCCTAAGGAGAGCACCGACAGGTTTGAGTTGCTGTTTGCTGAGCTGGAGGTGAACAGGGAGAAGTTGGGCATCGCCAGCTATGAAGCTTCTGTAACCACCATGGAGGAAGTATTCCTCAGAATGGGGAAACTGGTGGATTCCAGTTTGGACATCCAGGCCCATGACCCACCTTTTTCCCACACATTTTGCTAGCCTAGGATGGCTCAGGGTAGAAGACAGGGTTAACCCTTGCATTGTGTTAGAAAACTACATCCACTTGTGGTGTTAGCGGGTACAATTTGACCCGTGATTTAAATCAGCCCAAAATACAGAAAAAATACAATTATTTTCATTTTTTTCCCTCCCACCTCATAGCTGACTTGTAATGCATTCATATCCATGTAAACACATTTTAAAATATTATTTTGGGTTAGGGCTAGGGTTTCATCTTTCAATATATCTCGTTTTCTATTATAAAAATTTAAAAATTCACTCATAAAATTTCCTATAATGAAGGCAATGGATAATGATGTTATCTAGCTATAATAGAATAATTAAGAATAATGATTTAGAACACACTTCCAAAAAAATGATAATAATAATTAAAAAAATATATATATATTATTAAAAATAGTGACACTAGTGGTGTTAGGGTCATTTTTGACCCGTATACCAAGAAGGTAAAAAATCATTTATTTTTCATAAACTCAAACTTTATTCTACTCCTGATAGCAATTGCTAATTGAGGACATGTCTCTCTCACTCTCAAACATGTAAACATTGAATATTGACAATTTTATTATAGAGACCATCAGAATTAATTAGAATGATGATAAATAATTTTGTTGCGTTAAAATGGCTATTTCTGAGGATATCATGAAGCCTTGTTCCAATAGAGAAATGTAAAGGGTACTTTTTACCTATTTAAACTTGGAAACGGGTCAAAAATGACCCTAACACAATGGAAGGGTTAAACAACTAAAAATGGGATTGGTCTTCAAAATAGTCAATGCAAATTTGCCCTCAATACCCGCCGCATATTTGACTAAATACCTCCAAAAAGTTAGCGACACCCACAGCCACAATACTAGAGGGAGCGTAAACAGCGATCTGGTACCACCCACCCATAAAACAAATACTACAGCACTGCCACCCAGGTGTGGAATAGCCTGACCTCATCCCTCAAAAATATAGATCGCTGGCTTCCTTTAAAACAGCCCTGAAAATTCACCTTTCAGGAGGCCAAAGGGGGAGGTAGTACCACTTCTCCCTTAGACAGACGAGCCCCCCATCCCCCCTCCTTTGACGCGTGCCTGTGAGTCTGTCTGGCAAGGCCGTGGTCATCACGACACACAACATGGAGGAATGTGAATCCCTGTGCACCAGGCTGGCTGTTATGGTCAACGGTCAGCAGAGGTGTCTGGGCAGTCCCCTCAAGAGCAAGTTTGGCAGCGGCTACACCATTACATTACAGTCATTTAGCAGACGCTTTTATCCAAAGCGACTTACAATAAGACCCTGTAATATACCCTGTTTACAGGTGTGAAAGAGCGGGTGATTAATTTATTTTATTTTATTTTTAAGCTCCCAACCTTTTCATGAAAAAAGGGTAAGCAATAGAGAAAGAAACACAGGAAACAAGTGATAATATATAATGAGAACAGACTACAGCCCCTTATATTAAACTAGAGGTTAGGGTGGCTACGCGGCCCTCACACTTACGTCGCACTGCCGATCCGACCAATATGTCTGGGTCATAGTGTTGGGGGCTTTGTCAGAGTACACGTCTGTCTATGTCTCTTCTTGTGCCCATATATGGAGATGTCTGTTTCTTTTTTTTTTTTCTTCAATTTTAATTGAATTGTTTTTACATCGATAACTGAATACATTTTGCGTGAATATTTGCTTGTAGGCCATTTGAATGTTATGTTTAATTTAGTTAATGTTGGACAGCATTATGTGCAATGACGGTTCGTGTCTCCAACAAACAAAATGCCATACCATGTCAACAACAAGATTCCTATTGAAATAGCTGCGGAATAGCACTCTCTGCACTGTATGGGCATAAAAGGGAGACAGAAACAGACATCTCTGTATGGCATACAGTATATGGAGATCTCTGTATCTGTCAGTCCATGTCCATTTTATGGCCATATATGGAGATCCATGATGTCATCAGTATATGCCCATATATGGGCATGCTGATATGCATATGCCCATATAAGGAGAGCTCTGTATCTGTCAGGCCATGTCCCCTTTATGCCCACATATGGAGATTCCTGATGTCATCAGTATATGCCCGTATATGGGCATGCCCCCTTTGCTGCCCATATATGAGGAATTTTAACCCATTCAATCTGGAAACGCATCTCATAGCTATGTACAAGCTCAGAGCAAAGATTTGAGTTACAAATGTTCCCTTTAAAAATATATATATTCAAAGATTTGCACACATTTTCACGATAAAAAAAGAATAGCAGATCTACAAGCTCATATCGCTAGTGGCTCCAGGGGTAATATACAGACTCACACACAGACAGTATACAGACATCTCATCCTCCACAGAGTTACGCTGTAAATACGAGTACTTGATCTCATACCATATATGGCATCATTATGTCTCTGTCCAATTAGAGCACGGCTGTGATGCACCGACCAGAGAGTTTGGGGTATAAATAAACGTGTCGACGCCACACAATCCTTGTACTGGAAACGGTTTTCAGTTGAAGAGAGAGATGCTCGTTGTCATGATCTGTAAGAAAGGCTTTGCATTGGTAACTATGTTTAAGTCTGTCCTTCTCTGTACACTGCTTATGGCCAGCTCGCTGCTTGTGGCCAGCAGTTGGTCAGCCCTGATCACAGAGGAAGAGGATGTCTTGCTGCTGAGGAAAAGTAACTTCGATGAGGTGTTGAAAGCTCACCCCTACATTCTGGTGGACTTCTATGCCCCATGGTGCGGCCACTGCAAAGAACTGGCCCCGGAGTATGCCAAGGCGGCCCGCATGCTGAAGGCAGAGGGTTCAAATGTCCGCCTCGGTAAGGTAGACGCCACAGAAGAGACAGAGCTGGCCCAGGAGTTTGAAGTCCAGAAATACCCGACCATCGTGTTCTTCAAGGGGGGAGAAAAGGAGTCGCACAAGGAGTACTCTGATGGCAGGCAGGCTTATGACATTGTCAAGTGGCTTAAGAATCGCGCAGGCCCAGCTGTTGCCACCCTGGCCGATGTCATGCAGGCAGAGTCTATGATCGCAAACGAGGTGGCAGTCATTGGCTTCTTCAAGGATTCTGAATCCAAGGACGCTAAAGCCTTCATTAAAGCAGCAGAAACCGTAGATGATATTCCATTTGGGATGACCTCTGATGATGCAGTGTACTCAAAGTTTGAGGTGTCCAAGGACTGCGTGCTCCTCTTCAAGAAGTTTGATGAAGGTCGTAACACCTTTGAAGGTGAGCTTACCGAAGCCAACCTCCTAGCCTTTATTAAGGCCAACCAGCTGCCTCTGGTCACTGAGTTCTCAGTCCAGACTGTCACTAAGACCTTCGGTGAAGAATTCAAGTCCCATATCTTTATGTTCATGTCCAAGGCTGCTACTGACTTTGGGGACAAAATGGACCAATTCAAAAAGGCAGCAGAAGGCTTCAAGGGCAAGATCATGTTCGTCTTCATGGACACTGACGTGAATGACAACAAGAACAACATGCAGACCTTTGGTGTGAAGGAGGGACAATGCCCTGCCATCCGTCTCATCACCCTGGAAGATGAGATGACAGAGTACAGACCAGAGAACGAGGCCATCACCGCTGACAACATCATCGAATTCTGCACACTCTTCACCGAGGGAAAACTCAAGCCCCACCTCACGAGCGATTACATCCCCGAAGACTGTGACAAAAACCCTCCTGAAGTGTTCAACACGACCCGACGCGATGAACGGAGCTCTACCCAGTTTATCAACATGATCAATACGTGTTGTCCAGCGTGCCATAATGCCTACTGGTATGACCAGTATGGTTGTTATTGTGGGATAAATGTCTTAAAGAAAGGGAAGCCAATATGCCCTCTCGATGCCTGCTGCCAGGCCCATGATCAGTGTTGGGAGGAATATTACAGTCGATGTAATGTTCTTCCTGGTGTCAGAGTCTACAAATGGTACTGTGAGGAAAATAAGATAATCTGCGATGGTGGATGGTTCTGCGGCACCACTCCGAACAATGACTGTGAGCAGTTCCTATGTGAGTGTGATAGGAAAGCTACAGAGTGCTTTGGCAAGAACGAATGGCATCAGGAGCATCGCTATATGAACCAGAAGTATTGTGAACCCTGAGACCGGAGACCTCACTCTCTCACGCTAGAGAGCAACGTGGGGGCGGAACTCTCCTACATATTGCCTAAGGAGAGCACCGACAGGTTTGAGTTGCTGTTTGCTGAGCTGGAGGTGAACAGGGAGAAGTTGGGCATCGCCAGCTATGAAGCTTCTGTAACCACCATGGAGGAAGTATTCCTCAGAATGGGGAAACTGGTGGATTCCAGTTTGGACATCCAGGCCCATGACCCACCTTTTTCCCACACATTTTGCTAGCCTAGGATGGCTCAGGGTAGAAGACAGGGTTAACCCTTGCATTGTGTTAGAAAACTACATCCACTTGTGGTGTTAGCGGGTACAATTTGACCCGTGATTTAAATCAGCCCAAAATACAGAAAAAATACAATTATTTTCATTTTTTTCCCTCCCACCTCATAGCTGACTTGTAATGCATTCATATCCATGTAAACACATTTTAAAATATTATTTTGGGTTAGGGCTAGGGTTTCATCTTTCAATATATCTCGTTTTCTATTATAAAAATTTAAAAATTCACTCATAAAATTTCCTATAATGAAGGCAATGGATAATGATGTTATCTAGCTATAATAGAATAATTAAGAATAATGATTTAGAACACACTTCCAAAAAAATGATAATAATAATTAAAAAAATATATATATATTATTAAAAATAGTGACACTAGTGGTGTTAGGGTCATTTTTGACCCGTATACCAAGAAGGTAAAAAATCATTTATTTTTCATAAACTCAAACTTTATTCTACTCCTGATAGCAATTGCTAATTGAGGACATGTCTCTCTCACTCTCAAACATGTAAACATTGAATATTGACAATTTTATTATAGAGACCATCAGAATTAATTAGAATGATGATAAATAATTTTGTTGCGTTAAAATGGCTATTTCTGAGGATATCATGAAGCCTTGTTCCAATAGAGAAATGTAAAGGGTACTTTTTACCTATTTAAACTTGGAAACGGGTCAAAAATGACCCTAACACAATGGAAGGGTTAAACAACTAAAAATGGGATTGGTCTTCAAAATAGTCAATGCAAATTTGCCCTCAATACCCGCCGCATATTTGACTAAATACCTCCAAAAAGTTAGCGACACCCACAGCCACAATACTAGAGGGAGCGTAAACAGCGATCTGGTACCACCCACCCATAAAACAAATACTACAGCACTGCCACCCAGGTGTGGAATAGCCTGACCTCATCCCTCAAAAATATAGATCGCTGGCTTCCTTTAAAACAGCCCTGAAAATTCACCTTTCAGGAGGCCAAAGGGGGAGGTAGTACCACTTCTCCCTTAGACAGACGAGCCCCCCATCCCCCCTCCTTTGACGCGTGCCTGTGAGTCTGTCTGGCAAGGCCGTGGTCATCACGACACACAACATGGAGGAATGTGAATCCCTGTGCACCAGGCTGGCTGTTATGGTCAACGGTCAGCAGAGGTGTCTGGGCAGTCCCCTCAAGAGCAAGTTTGGCAGCGGCTACACCATTACATTACAGTCATTTAGCAGACGCTTTTATCCAAAGCGACTTACAATAAGACCCTGTAATATACCCTGTTTACAGGTGTGAAAGAGCGGGTGATTAATTTATTTTATTTTATTTTTAAGCTCCCAACCTTTTCATGAAAAAAGGGTAAGCAATAGAGAAAGAAACACAGGAAACAAGTGATAATATATAATGAGAACAGACTACAGCCCCTTATATTAAACTAGAGGTTAGGGTGGCTACGCGGCCCTCACACTTACGTCGCACTGCCGATCCGACCAATATGTCTGGGTCATAGTGTTGGGGGCTTTGTCAGAGTACACGTCTGTCTATGTCTCTTCTTGTGCCCATATATGGAGATGTCTGTTTCTTTTTTTTTTTTCTTCAATTTTAATTGAATTGTTTTTACATCGATAACTGAATACATTTTGCGTGAATATTTGCTTGTAGGCCATTTGAATGTTATGTTTAATTTAGTTAATGTTGGACAGCATTATGTGCAATGACGGTTCGTGTCTCCAACAAACAAAATGCCATACCATGTCAACAACAAGATTCCTATTGAAATAGCTGCGGAATAGCACTCTCTGCACTGTATGGGCATAAAAGGGAGACAGAAACAGACATCTCTGTATGGCATACAGTATATGGAGATCTCTGTATCTGTCAGTCCATGTCCATTTTATGGCCATATATGGAGATCCATGATGTCATCAGTATATGCCCATATATGGGCATGCTGATATGCATATGCCCATATAAGGAGATCTCTGTATCTGTCAGGCCATGTCCCCTTTATGCCCACATATGGAGATTCCTGATGTCATCAGTATATGCCCGTATATGGGCATGCCCCCTTTGCTGCCCATATATGAGGAATTTTAACCCATTCAATCTGGAAACGCATCTCATAGCTATGTACAAGCTCAGAGCAAAGATTTGAGTTACAAATGTTCCCTTTAAAAATATATATATTCAAAGATTTGCACACATTTTCACGATAAAAAAAGAATAGCAGATCTACAAGCTCATATCGCTAGTGGCTCCAGGGGTAATATACAGACTCACACACAGACAGTATACAGACATCTCATCCTCCACAGAGTTACGCTGTAAATACGAGTACTTGATCTCATACCATATATGGCATCATTATGTCTCTGTCCAATTAGAGCACGGCTGTGATGCACCGACCAGAGAGTTTGGGGTATAAATAAACGTGTCGACGCCACACAATCCTTGTACTGGAAACGGTTTTCAGTTGAAGAGAGAGATGCTCGTTGTCATGATCTGTAAGAAAGGCTTTGCATTGGTAACTATGTTTAAGTCTGTCCTTCTCTGTACACTGCTTATGGCCAGCTCGCTGCTTGTGGCCAGCAGTTGGTCAGCCCTGATCACAGAGGAAGAGGATGTCTTGCTGCTGAGGAAAAGTAACTTCGATGAGGTGTTGAAAGCTCACCCCTACATTCTGGTGGACTTCTATGCCCCATGGTGCGGCCACTGCAAAGAACTGGCCCCGGAGTATGCCAAGGCGGCCCGCATGCTGAAGGCAGAGGGTTCAAATGTCCGCCTCGGTAAGGTAGACGCCACAGAAGAGACAGAGCTGGCCCAGGAGTTTGAAGTCCAGAAATACCCGACCATCGTGTTCTTCAAGGGGGGAGAAAAGGAGTCGCACAAGGAGTACTCTGATGGCAGGCAGGCTTATGACATTGTCAAGTGGCTTAAGAATCGCGCAGGCCCAGCTGTTGCCACCCTGGCCGATGTCATGCAGGCAGAGTCTATGATCGCAAACGAGGTGGCAGTCATTGGCTTCTTCAAGGATTCTGAATCCAAGGACGCTAAAGCCTTCATTAAAGCAGCAGAAACCGTAGATGATATTCCATTTGGGATGACCTCTGATGATGCAGTGTACTCAAAGTTTGAGGTGTCCAAGGACTGCGTGCTCCTCTTCAAGAAGTTTGATGAAGGTCGTAACACCTTTGAAGGTGAGCTTACCGAAGCCAACCTCCTAGCCTTTATTAAGGCCAACCAGCTGCCTCTGGTCACTGAGTTCTCAGTCCAGACTGTCACTAAGACCTTCGGTGAAGAATTCAAGTCCCATATCTTTATGTTCATGTCCAAGGCTGCTACTGACTTTGGGGACAAAATGGACCAATTCAAAAAGGCAGCAGAAGGCTTCAAGGGCAAGATCATGTTCGTCTTCATGGACACTGACGTGAATGACAACAAGAACAACATGCAGACCTTTGGTGTGAAGGAGGGACAATGCCCTGCCATCCGTCTCATCACCCTGGAAGATGAGATGACAGAGTACAGACCAGAGAACGAGGCCATCACCGCTGACAACATCATCGAATTCTGCACACTCTTCACCGAGGGAAAACTCAAGCCCCACCTCACGAGCGATTACATCCCCGAAGACTGTGACAAAAACCCTCCTGAAGTGTTCAACACGACCCGACGCGATGAACGGAGCTCTACCCAGTTTATCAACATGATCAATACGTGTTGTCCAGCGTGCCATAATGCCTACTGGTATGACCAGTATGGTTGTTATTGTGGGATAAATGTCTTAAAGAAAGGGAAGCCAATATGCCCTCTCGATGCCTGCTGCCAGGCCCATGATCAGTGTTGGGAGGAATATTACAGTCGATGTAATGTTCTTCCTGGTGTCAGAGTCTACAAATGGTACTGTGAGGAAAATAAGATAATCTGCGATGGTGGATGGTTCTGCGGCACCACTCCGAACAATGACTGTGAGCAGTTCCTATGTGAGTGTGATAGGAAAGCTACAGAGTGCTTTGGCAAGAACGAATGGCATCAGGAGCATCGCTATATGAACCAGAAGTATTGTGAACCCTGAGACCGGAGACCTCACTCTCTCACGCTAGAGAGCAACGTGGGGGCGGAACTCTCCTACATATTGCCTAAGGAGAGCACCGACAGGTTTGAGTTGCTGTTTGCTGAGCTGGAGGTGAACAGGGAGAAGTTGGGCATCGCCAGCTATGAAGCTTCTGTAACCACCATGGAGGAAGTATTCCTCAGAATGGGGAAACTGGTGGATTCCAGTTTGGACATCCAGGCCCATGACCCACCTTTTTCCCACACATTTTGCTAGCCTAGGATGGCTCAGGGTAGAAGACAGGGTTAACCCTTGCATTGTGTTAGAAAACTACATCCACTTGTGGTGTTAGCGGGTACAATTTGACCCGTGATTTAAATCAGCCCAAAATACAGAAAAAATACAATTATTTTCATTTTTTTCCCTCCCACCTCATAGCTGACTTGTAATGCATTCATATCCATGTAAACACATTTTAAAATATTATTTTGGGTTAGGGCTAGGGTTTCATCTTTCAATATATCTCGTTTTCTATTATAAAAATTTAAAAATGCACTCATAAAATTTCCTATAATGAAGGCAATGGATAATGATGTTATCTAGCTATAATAGAATAATTAAGAATAATGATTTAGAACACACTTCCAAAAAAATGATAATAATAATTTAAAAAAAAATATATTATTATTAAAAATAGTGACACTAGTGGTGTTAGGGTCATTTTTGACCCGTATACCAAGAAGGTAAAAAATCATTTATTTTTCATAAACTCAAACTTTATTCTACTCCTGATAGCAATTGCTAATTGAGGACATGTCTCTCTCACTCTCAAACATGTAAACATTGAATATTGACAATTTTATTATAGAGACCATCAGAATTAATTAGAATGATGATAAATAATTTTGTTGCGTTAAAATGGCTATTTCTGAGGATATCATGAAGCCTTGTTCCAATAGAGAAATGTAAAGGGTACTTTTTACCTATTTAAACTTGGAAACGGGTCAAAAATGACCCTAACACAATGGAAGGGTTAAACAACTAAAAATGGGATTGGTCTTCAAAATAGTCAATGCAAATTTGCCCTCAATACCCGCCGCATATTTGACTAAATACCTCCAAAAAGTTAGCGACACCCACAGCCACAATACTAGAGGGAGCGTAAACAGCGATCTGGTACCACCCACCCATAAAACAAATACTACAGCACTGCCACCCAGGTGTGGAATAGCCTGACCTCATCCCTCAAAAATATAGATCGCTGGCTTCCTTTAAAACAGCCCTGAAAATTCACCTTTCAGGAGGCCAAAGGGGGAGGTAGTACCACTTCTCCCTTAGACAGACGAGCCCCCCATCCCCCCTCCTTTGACGCGTGCCTGTGAGTCTGTCTGGCAAGGCCGTGGTCATCACGACACACAACATGGAGGAATGTGAATCCCTGTGCACCAGGCTGGCTGTTATGGTCAACGGTCAGCAGAGGTGTCTGGGCAGTCCCCTCAAGAGCAAGTTTGGCAGCGGCTACACCATTACATTACAGTCATTTAGCAGACGCTTTTATCCAAAGCGACTTACAATAAGACCCTGTAATATACCCTGTTTACAGGTGTGAAAGAGCGGGTGATTAATTTATTTTATTTTATTTTTAAGCTCCCAACCTTTTCATGAAAAAAGGGTAAGCAATAGAGAAAGAAACACAGGAAACAAGTGATAATATATAATGAGAACAGACTACAGCCCCTTATATTAAACTAGAGGTTAGGGTGGCTACGCGGCCCTCACACTTACGTCGCACTGCCGATCCGACCAATATGTCTGGGTCATAGTGTTGGGGGCTTTGTCAGAGTACACGTCTGTCTATGTCTCTTCTTGTGCCCATATATGGAGATGTCTGTTTCTTTTCTTTTTTTCCTTCAATTTTAATTGAATTGTTTTTACATCGATAACTGAATACATTTTGCGTGAATATTTGCTTGTAGGCCATTTGAATGTTTTGTTTAATTTAGTTAATGTTGGACAGCATTATGTGCAATGACGGTTCGTGTCTCCAACAAACAAAATGCCATACCATGTCAACAACAAGATTCCTATTGAAATAGCTGCGGAATAGCACTCTCTGCACTGTATGGGCATAAAAGGGAGACAGAAACAGACATCTCTGTATGGCATACAGTATATGGAGATCTCTGTATCTGTCAGTCCATGTCCATTTTATGGCCATATATGGAGATCCATGATGTCATCAGTATATGCCCATATATGGGCATGCTGATATGCATATGCCCATATAAGGAGAGCTCTGTATCTGTCAGGCCATGTCCCCTTTATGCCCACATATGGAGATTCCTGATGTCATCAGTATATGCCCGTATATGGGCATGCCCCCTTTGCTGCCCATATATGAGGAATTTTAACCCATTCAATCTGGAAACGCATCTCATAGCTATGTACAAGCTCAGAGCAAAGATTTGAGTTACAAATGTTCCCTTTAAAAATATATATATTCAAAGATTTGCACACATTTTCACGATAAAAAAAGAATAGCAGATCTACAAGCTCATATCGCTAGTGGCTCCAGGGGTAATATACAGACTCACACACAGACAGTATACAGACATCTCATCCTCCACAGAGTTACGCTGTAAATACGAGTACTTGATCTCATACCATATATGGCATCATTATGTCTCTGTCCAATTAGAGCACGGCTGTGATGCACCGACCAGAGAGTTTGGGGTATAAATAAACGTGTCGACGCCACACAATCCTTGTACTGGAAACGGTTTTCAGTTGAAGAGAGAGATGCTCGTTGTCATGATCTGTAAGAAAGGCTTTGCATTGGTAACTATGTTTAAGTCTGTCCTTCTCTGTACACTGCTTATGGCCAGCTCGCTGCTTGTGGCCAGCAGTTGGTCAGCCCTGATCACAGAGGAAGAGGATGTCTTGCTGCTGAGGAAAAGTAACTTCGATGAGGTGTTGAAAGCTCACCCCTACATTCTGGTGGACTTCTATGCCCCATGGTGCGGCCACTGCAAAGAACTGGCCCCGGAGTATGCCAAGGCGGCCCGCATGCTGAAGGCAGAGGGTTCAAATGTCCGCCTCGGTAAGGTAGACGCCACAGAAGAGACAGAGCTGGCCCAGGAGTTTGAAGTCCAGAAATACCCGACCATCGTGTTCTTCAAGGGGGGAGAAAAGGAGTCGCACAAGGAGTACTCTGATGGCAGGCAGGCTTATGACATTGTCAAGTGGCTTAAGAATCGCGCAGGCCCAGCTGTTGCCACCCTGGCCGATGTCATGCAGGCAGAGTCTATGATCGCAAACGAGGTGGCAGTCATTGGCTTCTTCAAGGATTCTGAATCCAAGGACGCTAAAGCCTTCATTAAAGCAGCAGAAACCGTAGATGATATTCCATTTGGGATGACCTCTGATGATGCAGTGTACTCAAAGTTTGAGGTGTCCAAGGACTGCGTGCTCCTCTTCAAGAAGTTTGATGAAGGTCGTAACACCTTTGAAGGTGAGCTTACCGAAGCCAACCTCCTAGCCTTTATTAAGGCCAACCAGCTGCCTCTGGTCACTGAGTTCTCAGTCCAGACTGTCACTAAGACCTTCGGTGAAGAATTCAAGTCCCATATCTTTATGTTCATGTCCAAGGCTGCTACTGACTTTGGGGACAAAATGGACCAATTCAAAAAGGCAGCAGAAGGCTTCAAGGGCAAGATCATGTTCGTCTTCATGGACACTGACGTGAATGACAACAAGAACAACATGCAGACCTTTGGTGTGAAGGAGGGACAATGCCCTGCCATCCGTCTCATCACCCTGGAAGATGAGATGACAGAGTACAGACCAGAGAACGAGGCCATCACCGCTGACAACATCATCGAATTCTGCACACTCTTCACCGAGGGAAAACTCAAGCCCCACCTCACGAGCGATTACATCCCCGAAGACTGTGACAAAAACCCTCCTGAAGTGTTCAACACGACCCGACGCGATGAACGGAGCTCTACCCAGTTTATCAACATGATCAATACGTGTTGTCCAGCGTGCCATAATGCCTACTGGTATGACCAGTATGGTTGTTATTGTGGGATAAATGTCTTCAAGAAAGGGAAGCCAATATGCCCTCTCGATGCCTGCTGCCAGGCCCATGATCAGTGTTGGGAGGAATATTACAGTCGATGTAATGTTCTTCCTGGTGTCAGAGTCTACAAATGGTACTGTGAGGAAAATAAGATAATCTGCGATGGTGGATGGTTCTGCGGCACCACTCCGAACAATGACTGTGAGCAGTTCCTATGTGAGTGTGATAGGAAAGCTACAGAGTGCTTTGGCAAGAACGAATGGCATCAGGAGCATCGCTATATGAACCAGAAGTATTGTGAACCCTGAGACCGGAGACCTCACTCTCTCACGCTAGAGAGCAACGTGGGGGCGGAACTCTCCTACATATTGCCTAAGGAGAGCACCGACAGGTTTGAGTTGCTGTTTGCTGAGCTGGAGGTGAACAGGGAGAAGTTGGGCATCGCCAGCTATGAAGCTTCTGTAACCACCATGGAGGAAGTATTCCTCAGAATGGGGAAACTGGTGGATTCCAGTTTGGACATCCAGGCCCATGACCCACCTTTTTCCCACACATTTTGCTAGCCTAGGATGGCTCAGGGTAGAAGACAGGGTTAACCCTTGCATTGTGTTAGAAAACTACATCCACTTGTGGTGTTAGCGGGTACAATTTGACCCGTGATTTAAATCAGCCCAAAATACAGAAAAAATACAATTATTTTCATTTTTTTCCCTCCCACCTCATAGCTGACTTGTAATGCATTCATATCCATGTAAACACATTTTAAAATATTATTTTGGGTTAGGGCTAGGGTTTCATCTTTCAATATATCTCGTTTTCTATTATAAAAATTTAAAAATGCACTCATAAAATTTCCTATAATGAAGGCAATGGATAATGATGTTATCTAGCTATAATAGAATAATTAAGAATAATGATTTAGAACACACTTCCAAAAAAATGATAATAATAATTTAAAAAAAAATATATTATTATTAAAAATAGTGACACTAGTGGTGTTAGGGTCATTTTTGACCCGTATACCAAGAAGGTAAAAAATCATTTATTTTTCATAAACTCAAACTTTATTCTACTCCTGATAGCAATTGCTAATTGAGGACATGTCTCTCTCACTCTCAAACATGTAAACATTGAATATTGACAATTTTATTATAGAGACCATCAGAATTAATTAGAATGATGATAAATAATTTTGTTGCGTTAAAATGGCTATTTCTGAGGATATCATGAAGCCTTGTTCCAATAGAGAAATGTAAAGGGTACTTTTTACCTATTTAAACTTGGAAACGGGTCAAAAATGACCCTAACACAATGGAAGGGTTAAACAACTAAAAATGGGATTGGTCTTCAAAATAGTCAATGCAAATTTGCCCTCAATACCCGCCGCATATTTGACTAAATACCTCCAAAAAGTTAGCGACACCCACAGCCACAATACTAGAGGGAGCGTAAACAGCGATCTGGTACCACCCACCCATAAAACAAATACTACAGCACTGCCACCCAGGTGTGGAATAGCCTGACCTCATCCCTCAAAAATATAGATCGCTGGCTTCCTTTAAAACAGCCCTGAAAATTCACCTTTCAGGAGGCCAAAGGGGGAGGTAGTACCACTTCTCCCTTAGACAGACGAGCCCCCCATCCCCCCTCCTTTGACGCGTGCCTGTGAGTCTGTCTGGCAAGGCCGTGGTCATCACGACACACAACATGGAGGAATGTGAATCCCTGTGCACCAGGCTGGCTGTTATGGTCAACGGTCAGCAGAGGTGTCTGGGCAGTCCCCTCAAGAGCAAGTTTGGCAGCGGCTACACCATTACATTACAGTCATTTAGCAGACGCTTTTATCCAAAGCGACTTACAATAAGACCCTGTAATATACCCTGTTTACAGGTGTGAAAGAGCGGGTGATTAATTTATTTTATTTTATTTTTAAGCTCCCAACCTTTTCATGAAAAAAGGGTAAGCAATAGAGAAAGAAACACAGGAAACAAGTGATAATATATAATGAGAACAGACTACAGCCCCTTATATTAAACTAGAGGTTAGGGTGGCTACGCGGCCCTCACACTTACGTCGCACTGCCGATCCGACCAATATGTCTGGGTCATAGTGTTGGGGGCTTTGTCAGAGTACACGTCTGTCTATGTCTCTTCTTGTGCCCATATATGGAGATGTCTGTTTCTTTTCTTTTTTTCCTTCAATTTTAATTGAATTGTTTTTACATCGATAACTGAATACATTTTGCGTGAATATTTGCTTGTAGGCCATTTGAATGTTTTGTTTAATTTAGTTAATGTTGGACAGCATTATGTGCAATGACGGTTCGTGTCTCCAACAAACAAAATGCCATACCATGTCAACAACAAGATTCCTATTGAAATAGCTGCGGAATAGCACTCTCTGCACTGTATGGGCATAAAAGGGAGACAGAAACAGACATCTCTGTATGGCATACAGTATATGGAGATCTCTGTATCTGTCAGTCCATGTCCATTTTATGGCCATATATGGAGATCCATGATGTCATCAGTATATGCCCATATATGGGCATGCTGATATGCATATGCCCATATAAGGAGAGCTCTGTATCTGTCAGGCCATGTCCCCTTTATGCCCACATATGGAGATTCCTGATGTCATCAGTATATGCCCGTATATGGGCATGCCCCCTTTGCTGCCCATATATGAGGAATTTTAACCCATTCAATCTGGAAACGCATCTCATAGCTATGTACAAGCTCAGAGCAAAGATTTGAGTTACAAATGTTCCCTTTAAAAATATATATATTCAAAGATTTGCACACATTTTCACGATAAAAAAAGAATAGCAGATCTACAAGCTCATATCGCTAGTGGCTCCAGGGGTAATATACAGACTCACACACAGACAGTATACAGACATCTCATCCTCCACAGAGTTACGCTGTAAATACGAGTACTTGATCTCATACCATATATGGCATCATTATGTCTCTGTCCAATTAGAGCACGGCTGTGATGCACCGACCAGAGAGTTTGGGGTATAAATAAACGTGTCGACGCCACACAATCCTTGTACTGGAAACGGTTTTCAGTTGAAGAGAGAGATGCTCGTTGTCATGATCTGTAAGAAAGGCTTTGCATTGGTAACTATGTTTAAGTCTGTCCTTCTCTGTACACTGCTTATGGCCAGCTCGCTGCTTGTGGCCAGCAGTTGGTCAGCCCTGATCACAGAGGAAGAGGATGTCTTGCTGCTGAGGAAAAGTAACTTCGATGAGGTGTTGAAAGCTCACCCCTACATTCTGGTGGACTTCTATGCCCCATGGTGCGGCCACTGCAAAGAACTGGCCCCGGAGTATGCCAAGGCGGCCCGCATGCTGAAGGCAGAGGGTTCAAATGTCCGCCTCGGTAAGGTAGACGCCACAGAAGAGACAGAGCTGGCCCAGGAGTTTGAAGTCCAGAAATACCCGACCATCGTGTTCTTCAAGGGGGGAGAAAAGGAGTCGCACAAGGAGTACTCTGATGGCAGGCAGGCTTATGACATTGTCAAGTGGCTTAAGAATCGCGCAGGCCCAGCTGTTGCCACCCTGGCCGATGTCATGCAGGCAGAGTCTATGATCGCAAACGAGGTGGCAGTCATTGGCTTCTTCAAGGATTCTGAATCCAAGGACGCTAAAGCCTTCATTAAAGCAGCAGAAACCGTAGATGATATTCCATTTGGGATGACCTCTGATGATGCAGTGTACTCAAAGTTTGAGGTGTCCAAGGACTGCGTGCTCCTCTTCAAGAAGTTTGATGAAGGTCGTAACACCTTTGAAGGTGAGCTTACCGAAGCCAACCTCCTAGCCTTTATTAAGGCCAACCAGCTGCCTCTGGTCACTGAGTTCTCAGTCCAGACTGTCACTAAGACCTTCGGTGAAGAATTCAAGTCCCATATCTTTATGTTCATGTCCAAGGCTGCTACTGACTTTGGGGACAAAATGGACCAATTCAAAAAGGCAGCAGAAGGCTTCAAGGGCAAGATCATGTTCGTCTTCATGGACACTGACGTGAATGACAACAAGAACAACATGCAGACCTTTGGTGTGAAGGAGGGACAATGCCCTGCCATCCGTCTCATCACCCTGGAAGATGAGATGACAGAGTACAGACCAGAGAACGAGGCCATCACCGCTGACAACATCATCGAATTCTGCACACTCTTCACCGAGGGAAAACTCAAGCCCCACCTCACGAGCGATTACATCCCCGAAGACTGTGACAAAAACCCTCCTGAAGTGTTCAACACGACCCGACGCGATGAACGGAGCTCTACCCAGTTTATCAACATGATCAATACGTGTTGTCCAGCGTGCCATAATGCCTACTGGTATGACCAGTATGGTTGTTATTGTGGGATAAATGTCTTCAAGAAAGGGAAGCCAATATGCCCTCTCGATGCCTGCTGCCAGGCCCATGATCAGTGTTGGGAGGAATATTACAGTCGATGTAATGTTCTTCCTGGTGTCAGAGTCTACAAATGGTACTGTGAGGAAAATAAGATAATCTGCGATGGTGGATGGTTCTGCGGCACCACTCCGAACAATGACTGTGAGCAGTTCCTATGTGAGTGTGATAGGAAAGCTACAGAGTGCTTTGGCAAGAAACGAATGGCATCAGGAGCATCGCTATATGAACCAGAAGTATTGTGAACCCTGAGACCGGAGACCTCACTCTCTCACGCTAGAGAGCAACGTGGGGGCGGAACTCTCCTACATATTGCCTAAGGAGAGCACCGACAGGTTTGAGTTGCTGTTTGCTGAGCTGGAGGTGAACAGGGAGAAGTTGGGCATCGCCAGCTATGAAGCTTCTGTAACCACCATGGAGGAAGTATTCCTCAGAATGGGGAAACTGGTGGATTCCAGTTTGGACATCCAGGCCCATGACCCACCTTTTTCCCACACATTTTGCTAGCCTAGGATGGCTCAGGGTAGAAGACAGGGTTAACCCTTGCATTGTGTTAGAAAACTACATCCACTTGTGGTGTTAGCGGGTACAATTTGACCCGTGATTTAAATCAGCCCAAAATACAGAAAAAATACAATTATTTTCATTTTTTTCCCTCCCACCTCATAGCTGACTTGTAATGCATTCATATCCATGTAAACACATTTTAAAATATTATTTTGGGTTAGGGCTAGGGTTTCATCTTTCAATATATCTCGTTTTCTATTATAAAAATGTAAAAATTCACTCATAAAATTTCCTATAATGAAGGCAATGGATAATGATGTTATCTAGCTATAATAGAATAATTAAGAATAATGATTTAGAACACACTTCCAAAAAAATGATAATAATAATTAAAAAATATATATATATTATTAAAAATAGTGACACTAGTGGTGTTAGGGTCATTTTTGACCCGTATACCAAGAAGGTAAAAAATCATTTATTTTTCATAAACTCAAACTTTATTCTACTCCTGATAGCAATTGCTAATTGAGGACATGTCTCTCTCACTCTCAAACATGTAAACATTGAATATTGACAATTTTATTATAGAGACCATCAGAATTAATTAGAATGATGATAAATAATTTTGTTGCGTTAAAATGGCTATTTCTGAGGATATCATGAAGCCTTGTTCCAATAGAGAAATGTAAAGGGTACTTTTTACCTATTTAAACTTGGAAACGGGTCAAAAATGACCCTAACACAATGGAAGGGTTAAACAACTAAAAATGGGATTGGTCTTCAAAATAGTCAATGCAAATTTGCCCTCAATACCCGCCGCATATTTGACTAAATACCTCCAAAAAGTTAGCGACACCCACAGCCACAATACTAGAGGGAGCGTAAACAGCGATCTGGTACCACCCACCCATAAAACAAATACTACAGCACTGCCACCCAGGTGTGGAATAGCCTGACCTCATCCCTCAAAAATATAGATCGCTGGCTTCCTTTAAAACAGCCCTGAAAATTCACCTTTCAGGAGGCCAAAGGGGGAGGTAGTACCACTTCTCCCTTAGACAGACGAGCCCCCCATCCCCCCTCCTTTGACGCGTGCCTGTGAGTCTGTCTGGCAAGGCCGTGGTCATCACGACACACAACATGGAGGAATGTGAATCCCTGTGCACCAGGCTGGCTGTTATGGTCAACGGTCAGCAGAGGTGTCTGGGCAGTCCCCTCAAGAGCAAGTTTGGCAGCGGCTACACCATTACATTACAGTCATTTAGCAGACGCTTTTATCCAAAGCGACTTACAATAAGACCCTGTAATATACCCTGTTTACAGGTGTGAAAGAGCGGGTGATTAATTTATTTTATTTTATTTTTAAGCTCCCAACCTTTTCATGAAAAAAGGGTAAGCAATAGAGAAAGAAACACAGGAAACAAGTGATAATATATAATGAGAACAGACTACAGCCCCTTATATTAAACTAGAGGTTAGGGTGGCTACGCGGCCCTCACACTTACGTCGCACTGCCGATCCGACCAATATGTCTGGGTCATAGTGTTGGGGGCTTTGTCAGAGTACACGTCTGTCTATGTCTCTTCTTGTGCCCATATATGGAGATGTCTGTTTCTTTCTTTTTTTTCTTCAATTTTAATTGAATTGTTTTTACATCGATAACTGAATACATTTTGCGTGAATATTTGCTTGTAGGCCATTTGAATGTTTTGTTTAATTTAGTTAATGTTGGACAGCATATGTGCAATGACGGTTCGTGTCTCCAACAAACAAAATGCCATACCATGTCAACAACAAGATTCCTATTGAAATAGCTGCGGAATAGCACTCTCTGCACTGTATGGGCATAAAAGGGAGACAGAAACAGACATCTCTGTATGGCATACAGTATATGGAGATCTCTGTATCTGTCAGTCCATGTCCATTTTATGGCCATATATGGAGATCCATGATGTCATCAGTATATGCCCATATATGGGCATGCTGATATGCATATGCCCATATAAGGAGAGCTCTGTATCTGTCAGGCCATGTCCCCTTTATGCCCACATATGGAGATTCCTGATGTCATCAGTATATGCCCGTATATGGGCATGCCCCCTTTGCTGCCCATATATGAGGAATTTTAACCCATTCAATCTGGAAACGCATCTCATAGCTATGTACAAGCTCAGAGCAAAGATTTGAGTTACAAATGTTCCCTTTAAAAATATATATATTCAAAGATTTGCACACATTTTCACGATAAAAAAAGAATAGCAGATCTACAAGCTCATATCGCTAGTGGCTCCAGGGGTAATATACAGACTCACACACAGACAGTATACAGACATCTCATCCTCCACAGAGTTACGCTGTAAATACGAGTACTTGATCTCATACCATATATGGCATCATTATGTCTCTGTCCAATTAGAGCACGGCTGTGATGCACCGACCAGAGAGTTTGGGGTATAAATAAACGTGTCGACGCCACACAATCCTTGTACTGGAAACGGTTTTCAGTTGAAGAGAGAGATGCTCGTTGTCATGATCTGTAAGAAAGGCTTTGCATTGGTAACTATGTTTAAGTCTGTCCTTCTCTGTACACTGCTTATGGCCAGCTCGCTGCTTGTGGCCAGCAGTTGGTCAGCCCTGATCACAGAGGAAGAGGATGTCTTGCTGCTGAGGAAAAGTAACTTCGATGAGGTGTTGAAAGCTCACCCCTACATTCTGGTGGACTTCTATGCCCCATGGTGCGGCCACTGCAAAGAACTGGCCCCGGAGTATGCCAAGGCGGCCCGCATGCTGAAGGCAGAGGGTTCAAATGTCCGCCTCGGTAAGGTAGACGCCACAGAAGAGACAGAGCTGGCCCAGGAGTTTGAAGTCCAGAAATACCCGACCATCGTGTTCTTCAAGGGGGGAGAAAAGGAGTCGCACAAGGAGTACTCTGATGGCAGGCAGGCTTATGACATTGTCAAGTGGCTTAAGAATCGCGCAGGCCCAGCTGTTGCCACCCTGGCCGATGTCATGCAGGCAGAGTCTATGATCGCAAACGAGGTGGCAGTCATTGGCTTCTTCAAGGATTCTGAATCCAAGGACGCTAAAGCCTTCATTAAAGCAGCAGAAACCGTAGATGATATTCCATTTGGGATGACCTCTGATGATGCAGTGTACTCAAAGTTTGAGGTGTCCAAGGACTGCGTGCTCCTCTTCAAGAAGTTTGATGAAGGTCGTAACACCTTTGAAGGTGAGCTTACCGAAGCCAACCTCCTAGCCTTTATTAAGGCCAACCAGCTGCCTCTGGTCACTGAGTTCTCAGTCCAGACTGTCACTAAGACCTTCGGTGAAGAATTCAAGTCCCATATCTTTATGTTCATGTCCAAGGCTGCTACTGACTTTGGGGACAAAATGGACCAATTCAAAAAGGCAGCAGAAGGCTTCAAGGGCAAGATCATGTTCGTCTTCATGGACACTGACGTGAATGACAACAAGAACAACATGCAGACCTTTGGTGTGAAGGAGGGACAATGCCCTGCCATCCGTCTCATCACCCTGGAAGATGAGATGACAGAGTACAGACCAGAGAACGAGGCCATCACCGCTGACAACATCATCGAATTCTGCACACTCTTCACCGAGGGAAAACTCAAGCCCCACCTCACGAGCGATTACATCCCCGAAGACTGTGACAAAAACCCTCCTGAAGTGTTCAACACGACCCGACGCGATGAACGGAGCTCTACCCAGTTTATCAACATGATCAATACGTGTTGTCCAGCGTGCCATAATGCCTACTGGTATGACCAGTATGGTTGTTATTGTGGGATAAATGTCTTAAAGAAAGGGAAGCCAATATGCCCTCTCGATGCCTGCTGCCAGGCCCATGATCAGTGTTGGGAGGAATATTACAGTCGATGTAATGTTCTTCCTGGTGTCAGAGTCTACAAATGGTACTGTGAGGAAAATAAGATAATCTGCGATGGTGGATGGTTCTGCGGCACCACTCCGAACAATGACTGTGAGCAGTTCCTATGTGAGTGTGATAGGAAAGCTACAGAGTGCTTTGGCAAGAACGAATGGCATCAGGAGCATCGCTATATGAACCAGAAGTATTGTGAACCCTGAGACCGGAGACCTCACTCTCTCACGCTAGAGAGCAACGTGGGGGCGGAACTCTCCTACATATTGCCTAAGGAGAGCACCGACAGGTTTGAGTTGCTGTTTGCTGAGCTGGAGGTGAACAGGGAGAAGTTGGGCATCGCCAGCTATGAAGCTTCTGTAACCACCATGGAGGAAGTATTCCTCAGAATGGGGAAACTGGTGGATTCCAGTTTGGACATCCAGGCCCATGACCCACCTTTTTCCCACACATTTTGCTAGCCTAGGATGGCTCAGGGTAGAAGACAGGGTTAACCCTTGCATTGTGTTAGAAAACTACATCCACTTGTGGTGTTAGCGGGTACAATTTGACCCGTGATTTAAATCAGCCCAAAATACAGAAAAAATACAATTATTTTCATTTTTTTCCCTCCCACCTCATAGCTGACTTGTAATGCATTCATATCCATGTAAACACATTTTAAAATATTATTTTGGGTTAGGGCTAGGGTTTCATCTTTCAATATATCTCGTTTTCTATTATAAAAATTTAAAAATTCACTCATAAAATTTCCTATAATGAAGGCAATGGATAATGATGTTATCTAGCTATAATAGAATAATTAAGAATAATGATTTAGAACACACTTCCAAAGAAATGATAATAATAATTAAAAAATATATATATATTATTAAAAATAGTGACACTAGTGGTGTTAGGGTCATTTTTGACCCGTATACCAAGAAGGTAAAAAATCATTTATTTTTCATAAACTCAAACTTTATTCTACTCCTGATAGCAATTGCTAATTGAGGACATGTCTCTCTCACTCTCAAACATGTAAACATTGAATATTGACAATTTTATTATAGAGACCATCAGAATTAATTAGAATGATGATAAATAATTTTGTTGCGTTAAAATGGCTATTTCTGAGGATATCATGAAGCCTTGTTCCAATAGAGAAATGTAAAGGGTACTTTTTACCTATTTAAACTTGGAAACGGGTCAAAAATGACCCTAACACAATGGAAGGGTTAAACAACTAAAAATGGGATTGGTCTTCAAAATAGTCAATGCAAATTTGCCCTCAATACCCGCCGCATATTTGACTAAATACCTCCAAAAAGTTAGCGACACCCACAGCCACAATACTAGAGGGAGCGTAAACAGCGATCTGGTACCACCCACCCATAAAACAAATACTACAGCACTGCCACCCAGGTGTGGAATAGCCTGACCTCATCCCTCAAAAATATAGATCGCTGGCTTCCTTTAAAACAGCCCTGAAAATTCACCTTTCAGGAGGCCAAAGGGGGAGGTAGTACCACTTCTCCCTTAGACAGACGAGCCCCCCATCCCCCCTCCTTTGACGCGTGCCTGTGAGTCTGTCTGGCAAGGCCGTGGTCATCACGACACACAACATGGAGGAATGTGAATCCCTGTGCACCAGGCTGGCTGTTATGGTCAACGGTCAGCAGAGGTGTCTGGGCAGTCCCCTCAAGAGCAAGTTTGGCAGCGGCTACACCATTACATTACAGTCATTTAGCAGACGCTTTTATCCAAAGCGACTTACAATAAGACCCTGTAATATACCCTGTTTACAGGTGTGAAAGAGCGGGTGATTAATTTATTTTATTTTATTTTTAAGCTCCCAACCTTTTCATGAAAAAAGGGTAAGCAATAGAGAAAGAAACACAGGAAACAAGTGATAATATATAATGAGAACAGACTACAGCCCCTTATATTAAACTAGAGGTTAGGGTGGCTACGCGGCCCTCACACTTACGTCGCACTGCCGATCCGACCAATATGTCTGGGTCATAGTGTTGGGGGCTTTGTCAGAGTACACGTCTGTCTATGTCTCTTCTTGTGCCCATATATGGAGATGTCTGTTTCTTTCTTTTTTTTCTTCAATTTTAATTGAATTGTTTTTACATCGATAACTGAATACATTTTGCGTGAATATTTGCTTGTAGGCCATTTGAATGTTTTGTTTAATTTAGTTAATGTTGGACAGCATATGTGCAATGACGGTTCGTGTCTCCAACAAACAAAATGCCATACCATGTCAACAACAAGATTCCTATTGAAATAGCTGCGGAATAGCACTCTCTGCACTGTATGGGCATAAAAGGGAGACAGAAACAGACATCTCTGTATGGCATACAGTATATGGAGATCTCTGTATCTGTCAGTCCATGTCCATTTTATGGCCATATATGGAGATCCATGATGTCATCAGTATATGCCCATATATGGGCATGCTGATATGCATATGCCCATATAAGGAGAGCTCTGTATCTGTCAGGCCATGTCCCCTTTATGCCCACATATGGAGATTCCTGATGTCATCAGTATATGCCCGTATATGGGCATGCCCCCTTTGCTGCCCATATATGAGGAATTTTAACCCATTCAATCTGGAAACGCATCTCATAGCTATGTACAAGCTCAGAGCAAAGATTTGAGTTACAAATGTTCCCTTTAAAAATATATATATTCAAAGATTTGCACACATTTTCACGATAAAAAAAGAATAGCAGATCTACAAGCTCATATCGCTAGTGGCTCCAGGGGTAATATACAGACTCACACACAGACAGTATACAGACATCTCATCCTCCACAGAGTTACGCTGTAAATACGAGTACTTGATCTCATACCATATATGGCATCATTATGTCTCTGTCCAATTAGAGCACGGCTGTGATGCACCGACCAGAGAGTTTGGGGTATAAATAAACGTGTCGACGCCACACAATCCTTGTACTGGAAACGGTTTTCAGTTGAAGAGAGAGATGCTCGTTGTCATGATCTGTAAGAAAGGCTTTGCATTGGTAACTATGTTTAAGTCTGTCCTTCTCTGTACACTGCTTATGGCCAGCTCGCTGCTTGTGGCCAGCAGTTGGTCAGCCCTGATCACAGAGGAAGAGGATGTCTTGCTGCTGAGGAAAAGTAACTTCGATGAGGTGTTGAAAGCTCACCCCTACATTCTGGTGGACTTCTATGCCCCATGGTGCGGCCACTGCAAAGAACTGGCCCCGGAGTATGCTAAGGCGGCCCGCATGCTGAAGGCAGAGGGTTCAAATGTCCGCCTCGGTAAGGTAGACGCCACAGAAGAGACAGAGCTGGCCCAGGAGTTTGAAGTCCAGAAATACCCGACCATCGTGTTCTTCAAGGGGGGAGAAAAGGAGTCGCACAAGGAGTACTCTGATGGCAGGCAGGCTTATGACATTGTCAAGTGGCTTAAGAATCGCGCAGGCCCAGCTGTTGCCACCCTGGCCGATGTCATGCAGGCAGAGTCTATGATCGCAAACGAGGTGGCAGTCATTGGCTTCTTCAAGGATTCTGAATCCAAGGACGCTAAAGCCTTCATTAAAGCAGCAGAAACCGTAGATGATATTCCATTTGGGATGACCTCTGATGATGCAGTGTACTCAAAGTTTGAGGTGTCCAAGGACTGCGTGCTCCTCTTCAAGAAGTTTGATGAAGGTCGTAACACCTTTGAAGGTGAGCTTACCGAAGCCAACCTCCTAGCCTTTATTAAGGCCAACCAGCTGCCTCTGGTCACTGAGTTCTCAGTCCAGACTGTCACTAAGACCTTCGGTGAAGAATTCAAGTCCCATATCTTTATGTTCATGTCCAAGGCTGCTACTGACTTTGGGGACAAAATGGACCAATTCAAAAAGGCAGCAGAAGGCTTCAAGGGCAAGATCATGTTCGTCTTCATGGACACTGACGTGAATGACAACAAGAACAACATGCAGACCTTTGGTGTGAAGGAGGGACAATGCCCTGCCATCCGTCTCATCACCCTGGAAGATGAGATGACAGAGTACAGACCAGAGAACGAGGCCATCACCGCTGACAACATCATCGAATTCTGCACACTCTTCACCGAGGGAAAACTCAAGCCCCACCTCACGAGCGATTACATCCCCGAAGACTGTGACAAAAACCCTCCTGAAGTGTTCAACACGACCCGACGCGATGAACGGAGCTCTACCCAGTTTATCAACATGATCAATACGTGTTGTCCAGCGTGCCATAATGCCTACTGGTATGACCAGTATGGTTGTTATTGTGGGATAAATGTCTTAAAGAAAGGGAAGCCAATATGCCCTCTCGATGCCTGCTGCCAGGCCCATGATCAGTGTTGGGAGGAATATTACAGTCGATGTAATGTTCTTCCTGGTGTCAGAGTCTACAAATGGTACTGTGAGGAAAATAAGATAATCTGCGATGGTGGATGGTTCTGCGGCACCACTCCGAACAATGACTGTGAGCAGTTCCTATGTGAGTGTGATAGGAAAGCTACAGAGTGCTTTGGCAAGAACGAATGGCATCAGGAGCATCGCTATATGAACCAGAAGTATTGTGAACCCTGAGACCGGAGACCTCACTCTCTCACGCTAGAGAGCAACGTGGGGGCGGAACTCTCCTACATATTGCCTAAGGAGAGCACCGACAGGTTTGAGTTGCTGTTTGCTGAGCTGGAGGTGAACAGGGAGAAGTTGGGCATCGCCAGCTATGAAGCTTCTGTAACCACCATGGAGGAAGTATTCCTCAGAATGGGGAAACTGGTGGATTCCAGTTTGGACATCCAGGCCCATGACCCACCTTTTTCCCACACATTTTGCTAGCCTAGGATGGCTCAGGGTAGAAGACAGGGTTAACCCTTGCATTGTGTTAGAAAACTACATCCACTTGTGGTGTTAGCGGGTACAATTTGACCCGTGATTTAAATCAGCCCAAAATACAGAAAAAATACAATTATTTTCATTTTTTTCCCTCCCACCTCATAGCTGACTTGTAATGCATTCATATCCATGTAAACACATTTTAAAATATTATTTTGGGTTAGGGCTAGGGTTTCATCTTTCAATATATCTCGTTTTCTATTATAAAAATTTAAAAATTCACTCATAAAATTTCCTATAATGAAGGCAATGGATAATGATGTTATCTAGCTATAATAGAATAATTAAGAATAATGATTTAGAACACACTTCCAAAGAAATGATAATAATAATTAAAAAATATATATATATTATTAAAAATAGTGACACTAGTGGTGTTAGGGTCATTTTTGACCCGTATACCAAGAAGGTAAAAAATCATTTATTTTTCATAAACTCAAACTTTATTCTACTCCTGATAGCAATTGCTAATTGAGGACATGTCTCTCTCACTCTCAAACATGTAAACATTGAATATTGACAATTTTATTATAGAGACCATCAGAATTAATTAGAATGATGATAAATAATTTTGTTGCGTTAAAATGGCTATTTCTGAGGATATCATGAAGCCTTGTTCCAATAGAGAAATGTAAAGGGTACTTTTTACCTATTTAAACTTGGAAACGGGTCAAAAATGACCCTAACACAATGGAAGGGTTAAACAACTAAAAATGGGATTGGTCTTCAAAATAGTCAATGCAAATTTGCCCTCAATACCCGCCGCATATTTGACTAAATACCTCCAAAAAGTTAGCGACACCCACAGCCACAATACTAGAGGGAGCGTAAACAGCGATCTGGTACCACCCACCCATAAAACAAATACTACAGCACTGCCACCCAGGTGTGGAATAGCCTGACCTCATCCCTCAAAAATATAGATCGCTGGCTTCCTTTAAAACAGCCCTGAAAATTCACCTTTCAGGAGGCCAAAGGGGGAGGTAGTACCACTTCTCCCTTAGACAGACGAGCCCCCCATCCCCCCTCCTTTGACGCGTGCCTGTGAGTCTGTCTGGCAAGGCCGTGGTCATCACGACACACAACATGGAGGAATGTGAATCCCTGTGCACCAGGCTGGCTGTTATGGTCAACGGTCAGCAGAGGTGTCTGGGCAGTCCCCTCAAGAGCAAGTTTGGCAGCGGCTACACCATTACATTACAGTCATTTAGCAGACGCTTTTATCCAAAGCGACTTACAATAAGACCCTGTAATATACCCTGTTTACAGGTGTGAAAGAGCGGGTGATTAATTTATTTTATTTTATTTTTAAGCTCCCAACCTTTTCATGAAAAAAGGGTAAGCAATAGAGAAAGAAACACAGGAAACAAGTGATAATATATAATGAGAACAGACTACAGCCCCTTATATTAAACTAGAGGTTAGGGTGGCTACGCGGCCCTCACACTTACGTCGCACTGCCGATCCGACCAATATGTCTGGGTCATAGTGTTGGGGGCTTTGTCAGAGTACACGTCTGTCTATGTCTCTTCTTGTGCCCATATATGGAGATGTCTGTTTCTTTCTTTTTTTTCTTCAATTTTAATTGAATTGTTTTTACATCGATAACTGAATACATTTTGCGTGAATATTTGCTTGTAGGCCATTTGAATGTTTTGTTTAATTTAGTTAATGTTGGACAGCATATGTGCAATGACGGTTCGTGTCTCCAACAAACAAAATGCCATACCATGTCAACAACAAGATTCCTATTGAAATAGCTGCGGAATAGCACTCTCTGCACTGTATGGGCATAAAAGGGAGACAGAAACAGACATCTCTGTATGGCATACAGTATATGGAGATCTCTGTATCTGTCAGTCCATGTCCATTTTATGGCCATATATGGAGATCCATGATGTCATCAGTATATGCCCATATATGGGCATGCTGATATGCATATGCCCATATAAGGAGAGCTCTGTATCTGTCAGGCCATGTCCCCTTTATGCCCACATATGGAGATTCCTGATGTCATCAGTATATGCCCGTATATGGGCATGCCCCCTTTGCTGCCCATATATGAGGAATTTTAACCCATTCAATCTGGAAACGCATCTCATAGCTATGTACAAGCTCAGAGCAAAGATTTGAGTTACAAATGTTCCCTTTAAAAATATATATATTCAAAGATTTGCACACATTTTCACGATAAAAAAAGAATAGCAGATCTACAAGCTCATATCGCTAGTGGCTCCAGGGGTAATATACAGACTCACACACAGACAGTATACAGACATCTCATCCTCCACAGAGTTACGCTGTAAATACGAGTACTTGATCTCATACCATATATGGCATCATTATGTCTCTGTCCAATTAGAGCACGGCTGTGATGCACCGACCAGAGAGTTTGGGGTATAAATAAACGTGTCGACGCCACACAATCCTTGTACTGGAAACGGTTTTCAGTTGAAGAGAGAGATGCTCGTTGTCATGATCTGTAAGAAAGGCTTTGCATTGGTAACTATGTTTAAGTCTGTCCTTCTCTGTACACTGCTTATGGCCAGCTCGCTGCTTGTGGCCAGCAGTTGGTCAGCCCTGATCACAGAGGAAGAGGATGTCTTGCTGCTGAGGAAAAGTAACTTCGATGAGGTGTTGAAAGCTCACCCCTACATTCTGGTGGACTTCTATGCCCCATGGTGCGGCCACTGCAAAGAACTGGCCCCGGAGTATGCCAAGGCGGCCCGCATGCTGAAGGCAGAGGGTTCAAATGTCCGCCTCGGTAAGGTAGACGCCACAGAAGAGACAGAGCTGGCCCAGGAGTTTGAAGTCCAGAAATACCCGACCATCGTGTTCTTCAAGGGGGGAGAAAAGGAGTCGCACAAGGAGTACTCTGATGGCAGGCAGGCTTATGACATTGTCAAGTGGCTTAAGAATCGCGCAGGCCCAGCTGTTGCCACCCTGGCCGATGTCATGCAGGCAGAGTCTATGATCGCAAACGAGGTGGCAGTCATTGGCTTCTTCAAGGATTCTGAATCCAAGGACGCTAAAGCCTTCATTAAAGCAGCAGAAACCGTAGATGATATTCCATTTGGGATGACCTCTGATGATGCAGTGTACTCAAAGTTTGAGGTGTCCAAGGACTGCGTGCTCCTCTTCAAGAAGTTTGATGAAGGTCGTAACACCTTTGAAGGTGAGCTTACCGAAGCCAACCTCCTAGCCTTTATTAAGGCCAACCAGCTGCCTCTGGTCACTGAGTTCTCAGTCCAGACTGTCACTAAGACCTTCGGTGAAGAATTCAAGTCCCATATCTTTATGTTCATGTCCAAGGCTGCTACTGACTTTGGGGACAAAATGGACCAATTCAAAAAGGCAGCAGAAGGCTTCAAGGGCAAGATCATGTTCGTCTTCATGGACACTGACGTGAATGACAACAAGAACAACATGCAGACCTTTGGTGTGAAGGAGGGACAATGCCCTGCCATCCGTCTCATCACCCTGGAAGATGAGATGACAGAGTACAGACCAGAGAACGAGGCCATCACCGCTGACAACATCATCGAATTCTGCACACTCTTCACCGAGGGAAAACTCAAGCCCCACCTCACGAGCGATTACATCCCCGAAGACTGTGACAAAAACCCTCCTGAAGTGTTCAACACGACCCGACGCGATGAACGGAGCTCTACCCAGTTTATCAACATGATCAATACGTGTTGTCCAGCGTGCCATAATGCCTACTGGTATGACCAGTATGGTTGTTATTGTGGGATAAATGTCTTAAAGAAAGGGAAGCCAATATGCCCTCTCGATGCCTGCTGCCAGGCCCATGATCAGTGTTGGGAGGAATATTACAGTCGATGTAATGTTCTTCCTGGTGTCAGAGTCTACAAATGGTACTGTGAGGAAAATAAGATAATCTGCGATGGTGGATGGTTCTGCGGCACCACTCCGAACAATGACTGTGAGCAGTTCCTATGTGAGTGTGATAGGAAAGCTACAGAGTGCTTTGGCAAGAACGAATGGCATCAGGAGCATCGCTATATGAACCAGAAGTATTGTGAACCCTGAGACCGGAGACCTCACTCTCTCACGCTAGAGAGCAACGTGGGGGCGGAACTCTCCTACATATTGCCTAAGGAGAGCACCGACAGGTTTGAGTTGCTGTTTGCTGAGCTGGAGGTGAACAGGGAGAAGTTGGGCATCGCCAGCTATGAAGCTTCTGTAACCACCATGGAGGAAGTATTCCTCAGAATGGGGAAACTGGTGGATTCCAGTTTGGACATCCAGGCCCATGACCCACCTTTTTCCCACACATTTTGCTAGCCTAGGATGGCTCAGGGTAGAAGACAGGGTTAACCCTTGCATTGTGTTAGAAAACTACATCCACTTGTGGTGTTAGCGGGTACAATTTGACCCGTGATTTAAATCAGCCCAAAATACAGAAAAAATACAATTATTTTCATTTTTTTCCCTCCCACCTCATAGCTGACTTGTAATGCATTCATATCCATGTAAACACATTTTAAAATATTATTTTGGGTTAGGGCTAGGGTTTCATCTTTCAATATATCTCGTTTTCTATTATAAAAATTTAAAAATTCACTCATAAAATTTCCTATAATGAAGGCAATGGATAATGATGTTATCTAGCTATAATAGAATAATTAAGAATAATGATTTAGAACACACTTCCAAAAAAATGATAATAATAATTAAAAAATATATATATATTATTAAAAATAGTGACACTAGTGGTGTTAGGGTCATTTTTGACCCGTATACCAAGAAGGTAAAAAATCATTTATTTTTCATAAACTCAAACTTTATTCTACTCCTGATAGCAATTGGTAATTGAGGACATGTCTCTCTCACTCTCAAACATGTAAACATTGAATATTGACAATTTTATTATAGAGACCATCAGAATTAATTAGAATGATGATAAATAATTTTGTTGCGTTAAAATGGCTATTTCTGAGGATATCATGAAGCCTTGTTCCAATAGAGAAATGTAAAGGGTACTTTTTACCTATTTAAACTTGGAAACGGGTCAAAAATGACCCTAACACAATGGAAGGGTTAAACAACTAAAAATGGGATTGGTCTTCAAAATAGTCAATGCAAATTTGCCCTCAATACCCGCCGCATATTTGACTAAATACCTCCAAAAAGTTAGCGACACCCACAGCCACAATACTAGAGGGAGCGTAAACAGCGATCTGGTACCACCCACCCATAAAACAAATACTACAGCACTGCCACCCAGGTGTGGAATAGCCTGACCTCATCCCTCAAAAATATAGATCGCTGGCTTCCTTTAAAACAGCCCTGAAAATTCACCTTTCAGGAGGCCAAAGGGGGAGGTAGTACCACTTCTCCCTTAGACAGACGAGCCCCCCATCCCCCCTCCTTTGACGCGTGCCTGTGAGTCTGTCTGGCAAGGCCGTGGTCATCACGACACACAACATGGAGGATTGTGAATCCCTGTGCACCAGGCTGGCTGTTATGGTCAACGGTCAGCAGAGGTGTCTGGGCAGTCCCCTCAAGAGCAAGTTTGGCAGCGGCTACACCATTACATTACAGTCATTTAGCAGACGCTTTTATCCAAAGCGACTTACAATAAGACCCTGTAATATACCCTGTTTACAGGTGTGAAAGAGCGGGTGATTAATTTATTTTATTTTATTTTTAAGCTCCCAACCTTTTCATGAAAAAAGGGTAAGCAATAGAGAAAGAAACACAGGAAACAAGTGATAATATATAATGAGAACAGACTACAGCCCCTTATATTAAACTAGAGGTTAGGGTGGCTACGCGGCCCTCACACTTACGTCGCACTGCCGATCCGACCAATATGTCTGGGTCATAGTGTTGGGGGCTTTGTCAGAGTACACGTCTGTCTATGTCTCTTCTTGTGCCCATATATGGAGATGTCTGTTTCTTTTTTTTTTTTCTTCAATTTTAATTGAATTGTTTTTACATCGATAACTGAATACATTTTGCGTGAATATTTGCTTGTAGGCCATTTGAATGTTTTGTTTAATTTAGTTAATGTTGGACAGCATTATGTGCAATGACGGTTCGTGTCTCCAACAAACAAAATGCCATACCATGTCAACAACAAAATTCCTATTGAAATAGCTGCGGAATAGCACTCTCTGCACTGTATGGGCATAAAAGGGAGACAGAAACAGACATCTCTGTATGGCATACAGTATATGGAGATCTCTGTATCTGTCAGTCCATGTCCATTTTATGGCCATATATGGAGATCCATGATGTCATCAGTATATGCCCATATATGGGCATGCTGATATGCATATGCCCATATAAGGAGAGCTCTGTATCTGTCAGGCCATGTCCCCTTTATGCCCACATATGGAGATTCCTGATGTCATCAGTATATGCCCGTATATGGGCATGCCCCCTTTGCTGCCCATATATGAGGAATTTTAACCCATTCAATCTGGAAACGCATCTCATAGCTATGTACAAGCTCAGAGCAAAGATTTGAGTTACAAATGTTCCCTTTAAAAATATATATATTCAAAGATTTGCACACATTTTCACGATAAAAAAAGAATAGCAGATCTACAAGCTCATATCGCTAGTGGCTCCAGGGGTAATATACAGACTCACACACAGACAGTATACAGACATCTCATCCTCCACAGAGTTACGCTGTAAATACGAGTACTTGATCTCATACCATATATGGCATCATTATGTCTCTGTCCAATTAGAGCACGGCTGTGATGCACCGACCAGAGAGTTTGGGGTATAAATAAACGTGTCGACGCCACACAATCCTTGTACTGGAAACGGTTTTCAGTTGAAGAGAGAGATGCTCGTTGTCATGATCTGTAAGAAAGGCTTTGCATTGGTAACTATGTTTAAGTCTGTCCTTCTCTGTACACTGCTTATGGCCAGCTCGCTGCTTGTGGCCAGCAGTTGGTCAGCCCTGATCACAGAGGAAGAGGATGTCTTGCTGCTGAGGAAAAGTAACTTCGATGAGGTGTTGAAAGCTCACCCCTACATTCTGGTGGACTTCTATGCCCCATGGTGCGGCCACTGCAAAGAACTGGCCCCGGAGTATGCCAAGGCGGCCCGCATGCTGAAGGCAGAGGGTTCAAATGTCCGCCTCGGTAAGGTAGACGCCACAGAAGAGACAGAGCTGGCCCAGGAGTTTGAAGTCCAGAAATACCCGACCATCGTGTTCTTCAAGGGGGGAGAAAAGGAGTCGCACAAGGAGTACTCTGATGGCAGGCAGGCTTATGACATTGTCAAGTGGCTTAAGAATCGCGCAGGCCCAGCTGTTGCCACCCTGGCCGATGTCATGCAGGCAGAGTCTATGATCGCAAACGAGGTGGCAGTCATTGGCTTCTTCAAGGATTCTGAATCCAAGGACGCTAAAGCCTTCATTAAAGCAGCAGAAACCGTAGATGATATTCCATTTGGGATGACCTCTGATGATGCAGTGTACTCAAAGTTTGAGGTGTCCAAGGACTGCGTGCTCCTCTTCAAGAAGTTTGATGAAGGTCGTAACACCTTTGAAGGTGAGCTTACCGAAGCCAACCTCCTAGCCTTTATTAAGGCCAACCAGCTGCCTCTGGTCACTGAGTTCTCAGTCCAGACTGTCACTAAGACCTTCGGTGAAGAATTCAAGTCCCATATCTTTATGTTCATGTCCAAGGCTGCTACTGACTTTGGGGACAAAATGGACCAATTCAAAAAGGCAGCAGAAGGCTTCAAGGGCAAGATCATGTTCGTCTTCATGGACACTGACGTGAATGACAACAAGAACAACATGCAGACCTTTGGTGTGAAGGAGGGACAATGCCCTGCCATCCGTCTCATCACCCTGGAAGATGAGATGACAGAGTACAGACCAGAGAACGAGGCCATCACCGCTGACAACATCATCGAATTCTGCACACTCTTCACCGAGGGAAAACTCAAGCCCCACCTCACGAGCGATTACATCCCCGAAGACTGTGACAAAAACCCTCCTGAAGTGTTCAACACGACCCGACGCGATGAACGGAGCTCTACCCAGTTTATCAACATGATCAATACGTGTTGTCCAGCGTGCCATAATGCCTACTGGTATGACCAGTATGGTTGTTATTGTGGGATAAATGTCTTCAAGAAAGGGAAGCCAATATGCCCTCTCGATGCCTGCTGCCAGGCCCATGATCAGTGTTGGGAGGAATATTACAGTCGATGTAATGTTCTTCCTGGTGTCAGAGTCTACAAATGGTACTGTGAGGAAAATAAGATAATCTGCGATGGTGGATGGTTCTGCGGCACCACTCCGAACAATGACTGTGAGCAGTTCCTATGTGAGTGTGATAGGAAAGCTACAGAGTGCTTTGGCAAGAACGAATGGCATCAGGAGCATCGCTATATGAACCAGAAGTATTGTGAACCCTGAGACCGGAGACCTCACTCTCTCACGCTAGAGAGCAACGTGGGGGCGGAACTCTCCTACATATTGCCTAAGGAGAGCACCGACAGGTTTGAGTTGCTGTTTGCTGAGCTGGAGGTGAACAGGGAGAAGTTGGGCATCGCCAGCTATGAAGCTTCTGTAACCACCATGGAGGAAGTATTCCTCAGAATGGGGAAACTGGTGGATTCCAGTTTGGACATCCAGGCCCATGACCCACCTTTTTCCCACACATTTTGCTAGCCTAGGATGGCTCAGGGTAGAAGACAGGGTTAACCCTTGCATTGTGTTAGAAAACTACATCCACTTGTGGTGTTAGCGGGTACAATTTGACCCGTGATTTAAATCAGCCCAAAATACAGAAAAAATACAATTATTTTCATTTTTTTCCCTCCCACCTCATAGCTGACTTGTAATGCATTCATATCCATGTAAACACATTTTAAAATATTATTTTGGGTTAGGGCTAGGGTTTCATCTTTCAATATATCTCGTTTTCTATTATAAAAATTTAAAAATTCACTCATAAAATTTCCTATAATGAAGGCAATGGATAATGATGTTATCTAGCTATAATAGAATAATTAAGAATAATGATTTAGAACACACTTCCAAAAAAATGATAATAATAATTAAAAAATATATATATATTATTAAAAATAGTGACACTAGTGGTGTTAGGGTCATTTTTGACCCGTATACCAAGAAGGTAAAAAATCATTTATTTTTCATAAACTCAAACTTTATTCTACTCCTGATAGCAATTGCTAATTGAGGACATGTCTCTCTCACTCTCAAACATGTAAACATTGAATATTGACAATTTTATTATAGAGACCATCAGAATTAATTAGAATGATGATAAATAATTTTGTTGCGTTAAAATGGCTATTTCTGAGGATATCATGAAGCCTTGTTCCAATAGAGAAATGTAAAGGGTACTTTTTACCTATTTAAACTTGGAAACGGGTCAAAAATGACCCTAACACAATGGAAGGGTTAAACAACTAAAAATGGGATTGGTCTTCAAAATAGTCAATGCAAATTTGCCCTCAATACCCGCCGCATATTTGACTAAATACCTCCAAAAAGTTAGCGACACCCACAGCCACAATACTAGAGGGAGCGTAAACAGCGATCTGGTACCACCCACCCATAAAACAAATACTACAGCACTGCCACCCAGGTGTGGAATAGCCTGACCTCATCCCTCAAAAATATAGATCGCTGGCTTCCTTTAAAACAGCCCTGAAAATTCACCTTTCAGGAGGCCAAAGGGGGAGGTAGTACCACTTCTCCCTTAGACAGACGAGCCCCCCATCCCCCCTCCTTTGACGCGTGCCTGTGAGTCTGTCTGGCAAGGCCGTGGTCATCACGACACACAACATGGAGGATTGTGAATCCCTGTGCACCAGGCTGGCTGTTATGGTCAACGGTCAGCAGAGGTGTCTGGGCAGTCCCCTCAAGAGCAAGTTTGGCAGCGGCTACACCATTACATTACAGTCATTTAGCAGACGCTTTTATCCAAAGCGACTTACAATAAGACCCTGTAATATACCCTGTTTACAGGTGTGAAAGAGCGGGTGATTAATTTATTTTATTTTATTTTTAAGCTCCCAACCTTTTCATGAAAAAAGGGTAAGCAATAGAGAAAGAAACACAGGAAACAAGTGATAATATATAATGAGAACAGACTACAGCCCCTTATATTAAACTAGAGGTTAGGGTGGCTACGCGGCCCTCACACTTACGTCGCACTGCCGATCCGACCAATATGTCTGGGTCATAGTGTTGGGGGCTTTGTCAGAGTACACGTCTGTCTATGTCTCTTCTTGTGCCCATATATGGAGATGTCTGTTTCTTTTTTTTTTTTCTTCAATTTTAATTGAATTGTTTTTACATCGATAACTGAATACATTTTGCGTGAATATTTGCTTGTAGGCCATTTGAATGTTTTGTTTAATTTAGTTAATGTTGGACAGCATTATGTGCAATGACGGTTCGTGTCTCCAACAAACAAAATGCCATACCATGTCAACAACAAAATTCCTATTGAAATAGCTGCGGAATAGCACTCTCTGCACTGTATGGGCATAAAAGGGAGACAGAAACAGACATCTCTGTATGGCATACAGTATATGGAGATCTCTGTATCTGTCAGTCCATGTCCATTTTATGGCCATATATGGAGATCCATGATGTCATCAGTATATGCCCATATATGGGCATGCTGATATGCATATGCCCATATAAGGAGAGCTCTGTATCTGTCAGGCCATGTCCCCTTTATGCCCACATATGGAGATTCCTGATGTCATCAGTATATGCCCGTATATGGGCATGCCCCCTTTGCTGCCCATATATGAGGAATTTTAACCCATTCAATCTGGAAACGCATCTCATAGCTATGTACAAGCTCAGAGCAAAGATTTGAGTTACAAATGTTCCCTTTAAAAATATATATATTCAAAGATTTGCACACATTTTCACGATAAAAAAAGAATAGCAGATCTACAAGCTCATATCGCTAGTGGCTCCAGGGGTAATATACAGACTCACACACAGACAGTATACAGACATCTCATCCTCCACAGAGTTACGCTGTAAATACGAGTACTTGATCTCATACCATATATGGCATCATTATGTCTCTGTCCAATTAGAGCACGGCTGTGATGCACCGACCAGAGAGTTTGGGGTATAAATAAACGTGTCGACGCCACACAATCCTTGTACTGGAAACGGTTTTCAGTTGAAGAGAGAGATGCTCGTTGTCATGATCTGTAAGAAAGGCTTTGCATTGGTAACTATGTTTAAGTCTGTCCTTCTCTGTACACTGCTTATGGCCAGCTCGCTGCTTGTGGCCAGCAGTTGGTCAGCCCTGATCACAGAGGAAGAGGATGTCTTGCTGCTGAGGAAAAGTAACTTCGATGAGGTGTTGAAAGCTCACCCCTACATTCTGGTGGACTTCTATGCCCCATGGTGCGGCCACTGCAAAGAACTGGCCCCGGAGTATGCCAAGGCGGCCCGCATGCTGAAGGCAGAGGGTTCAAATGTCCGCCTCGGTAAGGTAGACGCCACAGAAGAGACAGAGCTGGCCCAGGAGTTTGAAGTCCAGAAATACCCGACCATCGTGTTCTTCAAGGGGGGAGAAAAGGAGTCGCACAAGGAGTACTCTGATGGCAGGCAGGCTTATGACATTGTCAAGTGGCTTAAGAATCGCGCAGGCCCAGCTGTTGCCACCCTGGCCGATGTCATGCAGGCAGAGTCTATGATCGCAAACGAGGTGGCAGTCATTGGCTTCTTCAAGGATTCTGAATCCAAGGACGCTAAAGCCTTCATTAAAGCAGCAGAAACCGTAGATGATATTCCATTTGGGATGACCTCTGATGATGCAGTGTACTCAAAGTTTGAGGTGTCCAAGGACTGCGTGCTCCTCTTCAAGAAGTTTGATGAAGGTCGTAACACCTTTGAAGGTGAGCTTACCGAAGCCAACCTCCTAGCCTTTATTAAGGCCAACCAGCTGCCTCTGGTCACTGAGTTCTCAGTCCAGACTGTCACTAAGACCTTCGGTGAAGAATTCAAGTCCCATATCTTTATGTTCATGTCCAAGGCTGCTACTGACTTTGGGGACAAAATGGACCAATTCAAAAAGGCAGCAGAAGGCTTCAAGGGCAAGATCATGTTCGTCTTCATGGACACTGACGTGAATGACAACAAGAACAACATGCAGACCTTTGGTGTGAAGGAGGGACAATGCCCTGCCATCCGTCTCATCACCCTGGAAGATGAGATGACAGAGTACAGACCAGAGAACGAGGCCATCACCGCTGACAACATCATCGAATTCTGCACACTCTTCACCGAGGGAAAACTCAAGCCCCACCTCACGAGCGATTACATCCCCGAAGACTGTGACAAAAACCCTCCTGAAGTGTTCAACACGACCCGACGCGATGAACGGAGCTCTACCCAGTTTATCAACATGATCAATACGTGTTGTCCAGCGTGCCATAATGCCTACTGGTATGACCAGTATGGTTGTTATTGTGGGATAAATGTCTTAAAGAAAGGGAAGCCAATATGCCCTCTCGATGCCTGCTGCCAGGCCCATGATCAGTGTTGGGAGGAATATTACAGTCGATGTAATGTTCTTCCTGGTGTCAGAGTCTACAAATGGTACTGTGAGGAAAATAAGATAATCTGCGATGGTGGATGGTTCTGCGGCACCACTCCGAACAATGACTGTGAGCAGTTCCTATGTGAGTGTGATAGGAAAGCTACAGAGTGCTTTGGCAAGAACGAATGGCATCAGGAGCATCGCTATATGAACCAGAAGTATTGTGAACCCTGAGACCGGAGACCTCACTCTCTCACGCTAGAGAGCAACGTGGGGGCGGAACTCTCCTACATATTGCCTAAGGAGAGCACCGACAGGTTTGAGTTGCTGTTTGCTGAGCTGGAGGTGAACAGGGAGAAGTTGGGCATCGCCAGCTATGAAGCTTCTGTAACCACCATGGAGGAAGTATTCCTCAGAATGGGGAAACTGGTGGATTCCAGTTTGGACATCCAGGCCCATGACCCACCTTTTTCCCACACATTTTGCTAGCCTAGGATGGCTCAGGGTAGAAGACAGGGTTAACCCTTGCATTGTGTTAGAAAACTACATCCACTTGTGGTGTTAGCGGGTACAATTTGACCCGTGATTTAAATCAGCCCAAAATACAGAAAAAATACAATTATTTTCATTTTTTTCCCTCCCACCTCATAGCTGACTTGTAATGCATTCATATCCATGTAAACACATTTTAAAATATTATTTTGGGTTAGGGCTAGGGTTTCATCTTTCAATATATCTCGTTTTCTATTATAAAAATTTAAAAATTCACTCATAAAATTTCCTATAATGAAGGCAATGGATAATGATGTTATCTAGCTATAATAGAATAATTAAGAATAATGATTTAGAACACACTTCCAAAAAAATGATAATAATAATTAAAAAATATATATATATTATTAAAAATAGTGACACTAGTGGTGTTAGGGTCATTTTTGACCCGTATACCAAGAAGGTAAAAAATCATTTATTTTTCATAAACTCAAACTTTATTCTACTCCTGATAGCAATTGCTAATTGAGGACATGTCTCTCTCACTCTCAAACATGTAAACATTGAATATTGACAATTTTATTATAGAGACCATCAGAATTAATTAGAATGATGATAAATAATTTTGTTGCGTTAAAATGGCTATTTCTGAGGATATCATGAAGCCTTGTTCCAATAGAGAAATGTAAAGGGTACTTTTTACCTATTTAAACTTGGAAACGGGTCAAAAATGACCCTAACACAATGGAAGGGTTAAACAACTAAAAATGGGATTGGTCTTCAAAATAGTCAATGCAAATTTGCCCTCAATACCCGCCGCATATTTGACTAAATACCTCCAAAAAGTTAGCGACACCCACAGCCACAATACTAGAGGGAGCGTAAACAGCGATCTGGTACCACCCACCCATAAAACAAATACTACAGCACTGCCACCCAGGTGTGGAATAGCCTGACCTCATCCCTCAAAAATATAGATCGCTGGCTTCCTTTAAAACAGCCCTGAAAATTCACCTTTCAGGAGGCCAAAGGGGGAGGTAGTACCACTTCTCCCTTAGACAGACGAGCCCCCCATCCCCCCTCCTTTGACGCGTGCCTGTGAGTCTGTCTGGCAAGGCCGTGGTCATCACGACACACAACATGGAGGATTGTGAATCCCTGTGCACCAGGCTGGCTGTTATGGTCAACGGTCAGCAGAGGTGTCTGGGCAGTCCCCTCAAGAGCAAGTTTGGCAGCGGCTACACCATTACATTACAGTCATTTAGCAGACGCTTTTATCCAAAGCGACTTACAATAAGACCCTGTAATATACCCTGTTTACAGGTGTGAAAGAGCGGGTGATTAATTTATTTTATTTTATTTTTAAGCTCCCAACCTTTTCATGAAAAAAGGGTAAGCAATAGAGAAAGAAACACAGGAAACAAGTGATAATATATAATGAGAACAGACTACAGCCCCTTATATTAAACTAGAGGTTAGGGTGGCTACGCGGCCCTCACACTTACGTCGCACTGCCGATCCGACCAATATGTCTGGGTCATAGTGTTGGGGGCTTTGTCAGAGTACACGTCTGTCTATGTCTCTTCTTGTGCCCATATATGGAGATGTCTGTTTCTTTTTTTTTTTTCTTCAATTTTAATTGAATTGTTTTTACATCGATAACTGAATACATTTTGCGTGAATATTTGCTTGTAGGCCATTTGAATGTTTTGTTTAATTTAGTTAATGTTGGACAGCATTATGTGCAATGACGGTTCGTGTCTCCAACAAACAAAATGCCATACCATGTCAACAACAAAATTCCTATTGAAATAGCTGCGGAATAGCACTCTCTGCACTGTATGGGCATAAAAGGGAGACAGAAACAGACATCTCTGTATGGCATACAGTATATGGAGATCTCTGTATCTGTCAGTCCATGTCCATTTTATGGCCATATATGGAGATCCATGATGTCATCAGTATATGCCCATATATGGGCATGCTGATATGCATATGCCCATATAAGGAGAGCTCTGTATCTGTCAGGCCATGTCCCCTTTATGCCCACATATGGAGATTCCTGATGTCATCAGTATATGCCCGTATATGGGCATGCCCCCTTTGCTGCCCATATATGAGGAATTTTAACCCATTCAATCTGGAAACGCATCTCATAGCTATGTACAAGCTCAGAGCAAAGATTTGAGTTACAAATGTTCCCTTTAAAAATATATATATTCAAAGATTTGCACACATTTTCACGATAAAAAAAGAATAGCAGATCTACAAGCTCATATCGCTAGTGGCTCCAGGGGTAATATACAGACTCACACACAGACAGTATACAGACATCTCATCCTCCACAGAGTTACGCTGTAAATACGAGTACTTGATCTCATACCATATATGGCATCATTATGTCTCTGTCCAATTAGAGCACGGCTGTGATGCACCGACCAGAGAGTTTGGGGTATAAATAAACGTGTCGACGCCACACAATCCTTGTACTGGAAACGGTTTTCAGTTGAAGAGAGAGATGCTCGTTGTCATGATCTGTAAGAAAGGCTTTGCATTGGTAACTATGTTTAAGTCTGTCCTTCTCTGTACACTGCTTATGGCCAGCTCGCTGCTTGTGGCCAGCAGTTGGTCAGCCCTGATCACAGAGGAAGAGGATGTCTTGCTGCTGAGGAAAAGTAACTTCGATGAGGTGTTGAAAGCTCACCCCTACATTCTGGTGGACTTCTATGCCCCATGGTGCGGCCACTGCAAAGAACTGGCCCCGGAGTATGCCAAGGCGGCCCGCATGCTGAAGGCAGAGGGTTCAAATGTCCGCCTCGGTAAGGTAGACGCCACAGAAGAGACAGAGCTGGCCCAGGAGTTTGAAGTCCAGAAATACCCGACCATCGTGTTCTTCAAGGGGGGAGAAAAGGAGTCGCACAAGGAGTACTCTGATGGCAGGCAGGCTTATGACATTGTCAAGTGGCTTAAGAATCGCGCAGGCCCAGCTGTTGCCACCCTGGCCGATGTCATGCAGGCAGAGTCTATGATCGCAAACGAGGTGGCAGTCATTGGCTTCTTCAAGGATTCTGAATCCAAGGACGCTAAAGCCTTCATTAAAGCAGCAGAAACCGTAGATGATATTCCATTTGGGATGACCTCTGATGATGCAGTGTACTCAAAGTTTGAGGTGTCCAAGGACTGCGTGCTCCTCTTCAAGAAGTTTGATGAAGGTCGTAACACCTTTGAAGGTGAGCTTACCGAAGCCAACCTCCTAGCCTTTATTAAGGCCAACCAGCTGCCTCTGGTCACTGAGTTCTCAGTCCAGACTGTCACTAAGACCTTCGGTGAAGAATTCAAGTCCCATATCTTTATGTTCATGTCCAAGGCTGCTACTGACTTTGGGGACAAAATGGACCAATTCAAAAAGGCAGCAGAAGGCTTCAAGGGCAAGATCATGTTCGTCTTCATGGACACTGACGTGAATGACAACAAGAACAACATGCAGACCTTTGGTGTGAAGGAGGGACAATGCCCTGCCATCCGTCTCATCACCCTGGAAGATGAGATGACAGAGTACAGACCAGAGAACGAGGCCATCACCGCTGACAACATCATCGAATTCTGCACACTCTTCACCGAGGGAAAACTCAAGCCCCACCTCACGAGCGATTACATCCCCGAAGACTGTGACAAAAACCCTCCTGAAGTGTTCAACACGACCCGACGCGATGAACGGAGCTCTACCCAGTTTATCAACATGATCAATACGTGTTGTCCAGCGTGCCATAATGCCTACTGGTATGACCAGTATGGTTGTTATTGTGGGATAAATGTCTTAAAGAAAGGGAAGCCAATATGCCCTCTCGATGCCTGCTGCCAGGCCCATGATCAGTGTTGGGAGGAATATTACAGTCGATGTAATGTTCTTCCTGGTGTCAGAGTCTACAAATGGTACTGTGAGGAAAATAAGATAATCTGCGATGGTGGATGGTTCTGCGGCACCACTCCGAACAATGACTGTGAGCAGTTCCTATGTGAGTGTGATAGGAAAGCTACAGAGTGCTTTGGCAAGAACGAATGGCATCAGGAGCATCGCTATATGAACCAGAAGTATTGTGAACCCTGAGACCGGAGACCTCACTCTCTCACGCTAGAGAGCAACGTGGGGGCGGAACTCTCCTACATATTGCCTAAGGAGAGCACCGACAGGTTTGAGTTGCTGTTTGCTGAGCTGGAGGTGAACAGGGAGAAGTTGGGCATCGCCAGCTATGAAGCTTCTGTAACCACCATGGAGGAAGTATTCCTCAGAATGGGGAAACTGGTGGATTCCAGTTTGGACATCCAGGCCCATGACCCACCTTTTTCCCACACATTTTGCTAGCCTAGGATGGCTCAGGGTAGAAGACAGGGTTAACCCTTGCATTGTGTTAGAAAACTACATCCACTTGTGGTGTTAGCGGGTACAATTTGACCCGTGATTTAAATCAGCCCAAAATACAGAAAAAATACAATTATTTTCATTTTTTTCCCTCCCACCTCATAGCTGACTTGTAATGCATTCATATCCATGTAAACACATTTTAAAATATTATTTTGGGTTAGGGCTAGGGTTTCATCTTTCAATATATCTCGTTTTCTATTATAAAAATGTAAAAATTCACTCATAAAATTTCCTATAATGAAGGCAATGGATAATGATGTTATCTAGCTATAATAGAATAATTAAGAATAATGATTTAGAACACACTTCCAAAAAAATGATAATAATAATTAAAAAATATATATATATTATTAAAAATAGTGACACTAGTGGTGTTAGGGTCATTTTTGACCCGTATACCAAGAAGGTAAAAAATCATTTATTTTTCATAAACTCAAACTTTATTCTACTCCTGATAGCAATTGCTAATTGAGGACATGTCTCTCTCACTCTCAAACATGTAAACATTGAATATTGACAATTTTATTATAGAGACCATCAGAATTAATTAGAATGATGATAAATAATTTTGTTGCGTTAAAATGGCTATTTCTGAGGATATCATGAAGCCTTGTTCCAATAGAGAAATGTAAAGGGTACTTTTTACCTATTTAAACTTGGAAACGGGTCAAAAATGACCCTAACACAATGGAAGGGTTAAACAACTAAAAATGGGATTGGTCTTCAAAATAGTCAATGCAAATTTGCCCTCAATACCCGCCGCATATTTGACTAAATACCTCCAAAAGGTTAGCGACACCCACAGCCACAATACTAGAGGGAGCGTAAACAGCGATCTGGTACCACCCACCCATAAAACAAATACTACAGCACTGCCACCCAGGTGTGGAATAGCCTGACCTCATCCCTCAAAAATATAGATCGCTGGCTTCCTTTAAAACAGCCCTGAAAATTCACCTTTCAGGAGGCCAAAGGGGGAGGTAGTACCACTTCTCCCTTAGACAGACGAGCCCCCCATCCCCCCTCCTTTGACGCGTGCCTGTGAGTCTGTCTGGCAAGGCCGTGGTCATCACGACACACAACATGGAGGAATGTGAATCCCTGTGCACCAGGCTGGCTGTTATGGTCAACGGTCAGCAGAGGTGTCTGGGCAGTCCCCTCAAGAGCAAGTTTGGCAGCGGCTACACCATTACATTACAGTCATTTAGCAGACGCTTTTATCCAAAGCGACTTACAATAAGACCCTGTAATATACCCTGTTTACAGGTGTGAAAGAGCGGGTGATTAATTTATTTTATTTTATTTTTAAGCTCCCAACCTTTTCATGAAAAAAGGGTAAGCAATAGAGAAAGAAACACAGGAAACAAGTGATAATATATAATGAGAACAGACTACAGCCCCTTATATTAAACTAGAGGTTAGGGTGGCTACGCGGCCCTCACACTTACGTCGCACTGCCGATCCGACCAATATGTCTGGGTCATAGTGTTGGGGGCTTTGTCAGAGTACACGTCTGTCTATGTCTCTTCTTGTGCCCATATATGGAGATGTCTGTTTCTTTTTTTTTTTTCTTCAATTTTAATTGAATTGTTTTTACATCGATAACTGAATACATTTTGCGTGAATATTTGCTTGTAGGCCATTTGAATGTTTTGTTTAATTTAGTTAATGTTGGACAGCATATGTGCAATGACGGTTCGTGTCTCCAACAAACAAAATGCCATACCATGTCAACAACAAGATTCCTATTGAAATAGCTGCGGAATAGCACTCTCTGCACTGTATGGGCATAAAAGGGAGACAGAAACAGACATCTCTGTATGGCATACAGGTATATGGAGATCTCTGTATCTGTCAGTCCATGTCCATTTTATGGCCATATATGGAGATCCATGATGTCATCAGTATATGCCCATATATGGGCATGCTGATATGCATATGCCCATATAAGGAGAGCTCTGTATCTGTCAGGCCATGTCCCCTTTATGCCCACATATGGAGATTCCTGATGTCATCAGTATATGCCCGTATATGGGCATGCCCCCTTTGCTGCCCATATATGAGGAATTTTAACCCATTCAATCTGGAAACGCATCTCATAGCTATGTACAAGCTCAGAGCAAAGATTTGAGTTACAAATGTTCCCTTTAAAAATATATATATTCAAAGATTTGCACACATTTTCACGATAAAAAAAGAATAGCAGATCTACAAGCTCATATCGCTAGTGGCTCCAGGGGTAATATACAGACTCACACACAGACAGTATACAGACATCTCATCCTCCACAGAGTTACGCTGTAAATACGAGTACTTGATCTCATACCATATATGGCATCATTATGTCTCTGTCCAATTAGAGCACGGCTGTGATGCACCGACCAGAGAGTTTGGGGTATAAATAAACGTGTCGACGCCACACAATCCTTGTACTGGAAACGGTTTTCAGTTGAAGAGAGAGATGCTCGTTGTCATGATCTGTAAGAAAGGCTTTGCATTGGTAACTATGTTTAAGTCTGTCCTTCTCTGTACACTGCTTATGGCCAGCTCGCTGCTTGTGGCCAGCAGTTGGTCAGCCCTGATCACAGAGGAAGAGGATGTCTTGCTGCTGAGGAAAAGTAACTTCGATGCGGTGTTGAAAGCTCACCCCTACATTCTGGTGGACTTCTATGCCCCATGGTGCGGCCACTGCAAAGAACTGGCCCCGGAGTATGCCAAGGCGGCCCGCATGCTGAAGGCAGAGGGTTCAAATGTCCGCCTCGGTAAGGTAGACGCCACAGAAGAGACAGAGCTGGCCCAGGAGTTTGAAGTCCAGAAATACCCGACCATCGTGTTCTTCAAGGGGGGAGAAAAGGAGTCGCACAAGGAGTACTCTGATGGCAGGCAGGCTTATGACATTGTCAAGTGGCTTAAGAATCGCGCAGGCCCAGCTGTTGCCACCCTGGCCGATGTCATGCAGGCAGAGTCTATGATCGCAAACGAGGTGGCAGTCATTGGCTTCTTCAAGGATTCTGAATCCAAGGACGCTAAAGCCTTCATTAAAGCAGCAGAAACCGTAGATGATATTCCATTTGGGATGACCTCTGATGATGCAGTGTACTCAAAGTTTGAGGTGTCCAAGGACTGCGTGCTCCTCTTCAAGAAGTTTGATGAAGGTCGTAACACCTTTGAAGGTGAGCTTACCGAAGCCAACCTCCTAGCCTTTATTAAGGCCAACCAGCTGCCTCTGGTCACTGAGTTCTCAGTCCAGACTGTCACTAAGACCTTCGGTGAAGAATTCAAGTCCCATATCTTTATGTTCATGTCCAAGGCTGCTACTGACTTTGGGGACAAAATGGACCAATTCAAAAAGGCAGCAGAAGGCTTCAAGGGCAAGATCATGTTCGTCTTCATGGACACTGACGTGAATGACAACAAGAACAACATGCAGACCTTTGGTGTGAAGGAGGGACAATGCCCTGCCATCCGTCTCATCACCCTGGAAGATGAGATGACAGAGTACAGACCAGAGAACGAGGCCATCACCGCTGACAACATCATCGAATTCTGCACACTCTTCACCGAGGGAAAACTCAAGCCCCACCTCACGAGCGATTACATCCCCGAAGACTGTGACAAAAACCCTCCTGAAGTGTTCAACACGACCCGACGCGATGAACGGAGCTCTACCCAGTTTATCAACATGATCAATACGTGTTGTCCAGCGTGCCATAATGCCTACTGGTATGACCAGTATGGTTGTTATTGTGGGATAAATGTCTTAAAGAAAGGGAAGCCAATATGCCCTCTCGATGCCTGCTGCCAGGCCCATGATCAGTGTTGGGAGGAATATTACAGTCGATGTAATGTTCTTCCTGGTGTCAGAGTCTACAAATGGTACTGTGAGGAAAATAAGATAATCTGCGATGGTGGATGGTTCTGCGGCACCACTCCGAACAATGACTGTGAGCAGTTCCTATGTGAGTGTGATAGGAAAGCTACAGAGTGCTTTGGCAAGAACGAATGGCATCAGGAGCATCGCTATATGAACCAGAAGTATTGTGAACCCTGAGACCGGAGACCTCACTCTCTCACGCTAGAGAGCAACGTGGGGGCGGAACTCTCCTACATATTGCCTAAGGAGAGCACCGACAGGTTTGAGTTGCTGTTTGCTGAGCTGGAGGTGAACAGGGAGAAGTTGGGCATCGCCAGCTATGAAGCTTCTGTAACCACCATGGAGGAAGTATTCCTCAGAATGGGGAAACTGGTGGATTCCAGTTTGGACATCCAGGCCCATGACCCACCTTTTTCCCACACATTTTGCTAGCCTAGGATGGCTCAGGGTAGAAGACAGGGTTAACCCTTGCATTGTGTTAGAAAACTACATCCACTTGTGGTGTTAGCGGGTACAATTTGACCCGTGATTTAAATCAGCCCAAAATACAGAAAAAATACAATTATTTTCATTTTTTTCCCTCCCACCTCATAGCTGACTTGTAATGCATTCATATCCATGTAAACACATTTTAAAATATTATTTTGGGTTAGGGCTAGGGTTTCATCTTTCAATATATCTCGTTTTCTATTATAAAAATTTAAAAATTCACTCATAAAATTTCCTATAATGAAGGCAATGGATAATGATGTTATCTAGCTATAATAGAATAATTAAGAATAATGATTTAGAACACACTTCCAAAAAAATGATAATAATAATTAAAAAATATATATATATTATTAAAAATAGTGACACTAGTGGTGTTAGGGTCATTTTTGACCCGTATACCAAGAAGGTAAAAAATCATTTATTTTTCATAAACTCAAACTTTATTCTACTCCTGATAGCAATTGCTAATTGAGGACATGTCTCTCTCACTCTCAAACATGTAAACATTGAATATTGACAATTTTATTATAGAGACCATCAGAATTAATTAGAATGATGATAAATAATTTTGTTGCGTTAAAATGGCTATTTCTGAGGATATCATGAAGCCTTGTTCCAATAGAGAAATGTAAAGGGTACTTTTTACCTATTTAAACTTGGAAACGGGTCAAAAATGACCCTAACACAATGGAAGGGTTAAACAACTAAAAATGGGATTGGTCTTCAAAATAGTCAATGCAAATTTGCCCTCAATACCCGCCGCATATTTGACTAAATACCTCCAAAAGGTTAGCGACACCCACAGCCACAATACTAGAGGGAGCGTAAACAGCGATCTGGTACCACCCACCCATAAAACAAATACTACAGCACTGCCACCCAGGTGTGGAATAGCCTGACCTCATCCCTCAAAAATATAGATCGCTGGCTTCCTTTAAAACAGCCCTGAAAATTCACCTTTCAGGAGGCCAAAGGGGGAGGTAGTACCACTTCTCCCTTAGACAGACGAGCCCCCCATCCCCCCTCCTTTGACGCGTGCCTGTGAGTCTGTCTGGCAAGGCCGTGGTCATCACGACACACAACATGGAGGAATGTGAATCCCTGTGCACCAGGCTGGCTGTTATGGTCAACGGTCAGCAGAGGTGTCTGGGCAGTCCCCTCAAGAGCAAGTTTGGCAGCGGCTACACCATTACATTACAGTCATTTAGCAGACGCTTTTATCCAAAGCGACTTACAATAAGACCCTGTAATATACCCTGTTTACAGGTGTGAAAGAGCGGGTGATTAATTTATTTTATTTTATTTTTAAGCTCCCAACCTTTTCATGAAAAAAGGGTAAGCAATAGAGAAAGAAACACAGGAAACAAGTGATAATATATAATGAGAACAGACTACAGCCCCTTATATTAAACTAGAGGTTAGGGTGGCTACGCGGCCCTCACACTTACGTCGCACTGCCGATCCGACCAATATGTCTGGGTCATAGTGTTGGGGGCTTTGTCAGAGTACACGTCTGTCTATGTCTCTTCTTGTGCCCATATATGGAGATGTCTGTTTCTTTTTTTTTTTTCTTCAATTTTAATTGAATTGTTTTTACATCGATAACTGAATACATTTTGCGTGAATATTTGCTTGTAGGCCATTTGAATGTTTTGTTTAATTTAGTTAATGTTGGACAGCATTATGTGCAATGACGGTTCGTGTCTCCAACAAACAAAATGCCATACCATGTCAACAACAAGATTCCTATTGAAATAGCTGCGGAATAGCACTCTCTGCACTGTATGGGCATAAAAGGGAGACAGAAACAGACATCTCTGTATGGCATACAGTATATGGAGATCTCTGTATCTGTCAGTCCATGTCCATTTTATGGCCATATATGGAGATTCCTGATGTCATCAGTATATGCCCGTATATGGGCATGCCCCCTTTGCTGCCCATATATGAGGAATTTTAACCCATTCAATCTGGAAACGCATCTCATAGCTATGTACAAGCTCAGAGCAAAGATTTGAGTTACAAATGTTCCCTTTAAAAATATATATATTCAAAGATTTGCACACATTTTCACGATAAAAAAAGAATAGCAGATCTACAAGCTCATATCGCTAGTGGCTCCAGGGGTAATATACAGACTCACACACAGACAGTATACAGACATCTCATCCTCCACAGAGTTACGCTGTAAATACGAGTACTTGATCTCATACCATATATGGCATCATTATGTCTCTGTCCAATTAGAGCACGGCTGTGATGCACCGACCAGAGAGTTTGGGGTATAAATAAACGTGTCGACGCCACACAATCCTTGTACTGGAAACGGTTTTCAGTTGAAGAGAGAGATGCTCGTTGTCATGATCTGTAAGAAAGGCTTTGCATTGGTAACTATGTTTAAGTCTGTCCTTCTCTGTACACTGCTTATGGCCAGCTCGCTGCTTGTGGCCAGCAGTTGGTCAGCCCTGATCACAGAGGAAGAGGATGTCTTGCTGCTGAGGAAAAGTAACTTCGATGCGGTGTTGAAAGCTCACCCCTACATTCTGGTGGACTTCTATGCCCCATGGTGCGGCCACTGCAAAGAACTGGCCCCGGAGTATGCCAAGGCGGCCCGCATGCTGAAGGCAGAGGGTTCAAATGTCCGCCTCGGTAAGGTAGACGCCACAGAAGAGACAGAGCTGGCCCAGGAGTTTGAAGTCCAGAAATACCCGACCATCGTGTTCTTCAAGGGGGGAGAAAAGGAGTCGCACAAGGAGTACTCTGATGGCAGGCAGGCTTATGACATTGTCAAGTGGCTTAAGAATCGCGCAGGCCCAGCTGTTGCCACCCTGGCCGATGTCATGCAGGCAGAGTCTATGATCGCAAACGAGGTGGCAGTCATTGGCTTCTTCAAGGATTCTGAATCCAAGGACGCTAAAGCCTTCATTAAAGCAGCAGAAACCGTAGATGATATTCCATTTGGGATGACCTCTGATGATGCAGTGTACTCAAAGTTTGAGGTGTCCAAGGACTGCGTGCTCCTCTTCAAGAAGTTTGATGAAGGTCGTAACACCTTTGAAGGTGAGCTTACCGAAGCCAACCTCCTAGCCTTTATTAAGGCCAACCAGCTGCCTCTGGTCACTGAGTTCTCAGTCCAGACTGTCACTAAGACCTTCGGTGAAGAATTCAAGTCCCATATCTTTATGTTCATGTCCAAGGCTGCTACTGACTTTGGGGACAAAATGGACCAATTCAAAAAGGCAGCAGAAGGCTTCAAGGGCAAGATCATGTTCGTCTTCATGGACACTGACGTGAATGACAACAAGAACAACATGCAGACCTTTGGTGTGAAGGAGGGACAATGCCCTGCCATCCGTCTCATCACCCTGGAAGATGAGATGACAGAGTACAGACCAGAGAACGAGGCCATCACCGCTGACAACATCATCGAATTCTGCACACTCTTCACCGAGGGAAAACTCAAGCCCCACCTCACGAGCGATTACATCCCCGAAGACTGTGACAAAAACCCTCCTGAAGTGTTCAACACGACCCGACGCGATGAACGGAGCTCTACCCAGTTTATCAACATGATCAATACGTGTTGTCCAGCGTGCCATAATGCCTACTGGTATGACCAGTATGGTTGTTATTGTGGGATAAATGTCTTCAAGAAAGGGAAGCCAATATGCCCTCTCGATGCCTGCTGCCAGGCCCATGATCAGTGTTGGGAGGAATATTACAGTCGATGTAATGTTCTTCCTGGTGTCAGAGTCTACAAATGGTACTGTGAGGAAAATAAGATAATCTGCGATGGTGGATGGTTCTGCGGCACCACTCCGAACAATGACTGTGAGCAGTTCCTATGTGAGTGTGATAGGAAAGCTACAGAGTGCTTTGGCAAGAACGAATGGCATCAGGAGCATCGCTATATGAACCAGAAGTATTGTGAACCCTGAGACCGGAGACCTCACTCTCTCACGCTAGAGAGCAACGTGGGGGCGGAACTCTCCTACATATTGCCTAAGGAGAGCACCGACAGGTTTGAGTTGCTGTTTGCTGAGCTGGAGGTGAACAGGGAGAAGTTGGGCATCGCCAGCTATGAAGCTTCTGTAACCACCATGGAGGAAGTATTCCTCAGAATGGGGAAACTGGTGGATTCCAGTTTGGACATCCAGGCCCATGACCCACCTTTTTCCCACACATTTTGCTAGCCTAGGATGGCTCAGGGTAGAAGACAGGGTTAACCCTTGCATTGTGTTAGAAAACTACATCCACTTGTGGTGTTAGCGGGTACAATTTGACCCGTGATTTAAATCAGCCCAAAATACAGAAAAAATACAATTATTTTCATTTTTTTCCCTCCCACCTCATAGCTGACTTGTAATGCATTCATATCCATGTAAACACATTTTAAAATATTATTTTGGGTTAGGGCTAGGGTTTCATCTTTCAATATATCTCGTTTTCTATTATAAAAATGTAAAAATTCACTCATAAAATTTCCTATAATGAAGGCAATGGATAATGATGTTATCTAGCTATAATAGAATAATTAAGAATAATGATTTAGAACACACTTCCAAAAAAATGATAATAATAATTAAAAAAAATATATATATTATTAAAAATAGTGACACTAGTGGTGTTAGGGTCATTTTTGACCCGTATACCAAGAAGGTAAAAAATCATTTATTTTTCATAAACTCAAACTTTATTCTACTCCTGATAGCAATTGCTAATTGAGGACATGTCTCTCTCACTCTCAAACATGTAAACATTGAATATTGACAATTTTATTATAGAGACCATCAGAATTAATTAGAATGATGATAAATAATTTTGTTGCGTTAAAATGGCTATTTCTGAGGATATCATGAAGCCTTGTTCCAATAGAGAAATGTAAAGGGTACTTTTTACCTATTTAAACTTGGAAACGGGTCAAAAATGACCCTAACACAATGGAAGGGTTAAACAACTAAAAATGGGATTGGTCTTCAAAATAGTCAATGCAAATTTGCCCTCAATACCCGCCGCATATTTGACTAAATACCTCCAAAAAGTTAGCGACACCCACAGCCACAATACTAGAGGGAGCGTAAACAGCGATCTGGTACCACCCACCCATAAAACAAATACTACAGCACTGCCACCCAGGTGTGGAATAGCCTGACCTCATCCCTCAAAAATATAGATCGCTGGCTTCCTTTAAAACAGCCCTGAAAATTCACCTTTCAGGAGGCCAAAGGGGGAGGTAGTACCACTTCTCCCTTAGACAGACGAGCCCCCCATCCCCCCTCCTTTGACGCGTGCCTGTGAGTCTGTCTGGCAAGGCCGTGGTCATCACGACACACAACATGGAGGAATGTGAATCCCTGTGCACCAGGCTGGCTGTTATGGTCAACGGTCAGCAGAGGTGTCTGGGCAGTCCCCTCAAGAGCAAGTTTGGCAGCGGCTACACCATTACATTACAGTCATTTAGCAGACGCTTTTATCCAAAGCGACTTACAATAAGACCCTGTAATATACCCTGTTTACAGGTGTGAAAGAGCGGGTGATTAATTTATTTTATTTTATTTTTAAGCTCCCAACCTTTTCATGAAAAAAGGGTAAGCAATAGAGAAAGAAACACAGGAAACAAGTGATAATATATAATGAGAACAGACTACAGCCCCTTATATTAAACTAGAGGTTAGGGTGGCTACGCGGCCCTCACACTTACGTCGCACTGCCGATCCGACCAATATGTCTGGGTCATAGTGTTGGGGGCTTTGTCAGAGTACACGTCTGTCTATGTCTCTTCTTGTGCCCATATATGGAGATGTCTGTTTCTTTTTTTTTTTCCTTCAATTTTAATTGAATTGTTTTTACATCGATAACTGAATACATTTTGCGTGAATATTTGCTTGTAGGCCATTTGAATGTTTTGTTTAATTTAGTTAATGTTGGACAGCATTATGTGCAATGACGGTTCGTGTCTCCAACAAACAAAATGCCATACCATGTCAACAACAAGATTCCTATTGAAATAGCTGCGGAATAGCACTCTCTGCACTGTATGGGCATAAAAGGGAGACAGAAACAGACATCTCTGTATGGCATACAGTATATGGAGATCTCTGTATCTGTCAGTCCATGTCCATTTTATGGCCATATATGGAGATCCATGATGTCATCAGTATATGCCCATATATGGGCATGCTGATATGCATATGCCCATATAAGGAGAGCTCTGTATCTGTCAGGCCATGTCCCCTTTATGCCCACATATGGAGATTCCTGATGTCATCAGTATATGCCCGTATATGGGCATGCCCCCTTTGCTGCCCATATATGAGGAATTTTAACCCATTCAATCTGGAAACGCATCTCATAGCTATGTACAAGCTCAGAGCAAAGATTTGAGTTACAAATGTTCCCTTTAAAAATATATATATTCAAAGATTTGCACACATTTTCACGATAAAAAAAGAATAGCAGATCTACAAGCTCATATCGCTAGTGGCTCCAGGGGTAATATACAGACTCACACACAGACAGTATACAGACATCTCATCCTCCACAGAGTTACGCTGTAAATACGAGTACTTGATCTCATACCATATATGGCATCATTATGTCTCTGTCCAATTAGAGCACGGCTGTGATGCACCGACCAGAGAGTTTGGGGTATAAATAAACGTGTCGACGCCACACAATCCTTGTACTGGAAACGGTTTTCAGTTGAAGAGAGAGATGCTCGTTGTCATGATCTGTAAGAAAGGCTTTGCATTGGTAACTATGTTTAAGTCTGTCCTTCTCTGTACACTGCTTATGGCCAGCTCGCTGCTTGTGGCCAGCAGTTGGTCAGCCCTGATCACAGAGGAAGAGGATGTCTTGCTGCTGAGGAAAAGTAACTTCGATGAGGTGTTGAAAGCTCACCCCTACATTCTGGTGGACTTCTATGCCCCATGGTGCGGCCACTGCAAAGAACTGGCCCCGGAGTATGCCAAGGCGGCCCGCATGCTGAAGGCAGAGGGTTCAAATGTCCGCCTCGGTAAGGTAGACGCCACAGAAGAGACAGAGCTGGCCCAGGAGTTTGAAGTCCAGAAATACCCGACCATCGTGTTCTTCAAGGGGGGAGAAAAGGAGTCGCACAAGGAGTACTCTGATGGCAGGCAGGCTTATGACATTGTCAAGTGGCTTAAGAATCGCGCAGGCCCAGCTGTTGCCACCCTGGCCGATGTCATGCAGGCAGAGTCTATGATCGCAAACGAGGTGGCAGTCATTGGCTTCTTCAAGGATTCTGAATCCAAGGACGCTAAAGCCTTCATTAAAGCAGCAGAAACCGTAGATGATATTCCATTTGGGATGACCTCTGATGATGCAGTGTACTCAAAGTTTGAGGTGTCCAAGGACTGCGTGCTCCTCTTCAAGAAGTTTGATGAAGGTCGTAACACCTTTGAAGGTGAGCTTACCGAAGCCAACCTCCTAGCCTTTATTAAGGCCAACCAGCTGCCTCTGGTCACTGAGTTCTCAGTCCAGACTGTCACTAAGACCTTCGGTGAAGAATTCAAGTCCCATATCTTTATGTTCATGTCCAAGGCTGCTACTGACTTTGGGGACAAAATGGACCAATTCAAAAAGGCAGCAGAAGGCTTCAAGGGCAAGATCATGTTCGTCTTCATGGACACTGACGTGAATGACAACAAGAACAACATGCAGACCTTTGGTGTGAAGGAGGGACAATGCCCTGCCATCCGTCTCATCACCCTGGAAGATGAGATGACAGAGTACAGACCAGAGAACGAGGCCATCACCGCTGACAACATCATCGAATTCTGCACACTCTTCACCGAGGGAAAACTCAAGCCCCACCTCACGAGCGATTACATCCCCGAAGACTGTGACAAAAACCCTCCTGAAGTGTTCAACACGACCCGACGCGATGAACGGAGCTCTACCCAGTTTATCAACATGATCAATACGTGTTGTCCAGCGTGCCATAATGCCTACTGGTATGACCAGTATGGTTGTTATTGTGGGATAAATGTCTTCAAGAAAGGGAAGCCAATATGCCCTCTCGATGCCTGCTGCCAGGCCCATGATCAGTGTTGGGAGGAATATTACAGTCGATGTAATGTTCTTCCTGGTGTCAGAGTCTACAAATGGTACTGTGAGGAAAATAAGATAATCTGCGATGGTGGATGGTTCTGCGGCACCACTCCGAACAATGACTGTGAGCAGTTCCTATGTGAGTGTGATAGGAAAGCTACAGAGTGCTTTGGCAAGAACGAATGGCATCAGGAGCATCGCTATATGAACCAGAAGTATTGTGAACCCTGAGACCGGAGACCTCACTCTCTCACGCTAGAGAGCAACGTGGGGGCGGAACTCTCCTACATATTGCCTAAGGAGAGCACCGACAGGTTTGAGTTGCTGTTTGCTGAGCTGGAGGTGAACAGGGAGAAGTTGGGCATCGCCAGCTATGAAGCTTCTGTAACCACCATGGAGGAAGTATTCCTCAGAATGGGGAAACTGGTGGATTCCAGTTTGGACATCCAGGCCCATGACCCACCTTTTTCCCACACATTTTGCTAGCCTAGGATGGCTCAGGGTAGAAGACAGGGTTAACCCTTGCATTGTGTTAGAAAACTACATCCACTTGTGGTGTTAGCGGGTACAATTTGACCCGTGATTTAAATCAGCCCAAAATACAGAAAAAATACAATTATTTTCATTTTTTTCCCTCCCACCTCATAGCTGACTTGTAATGCATTCATATCCATGTAAACACATTTTAAAATATTATTTTGGGTTAGGGCTAGGGTTTCATCTTTCAATATATCTCGTTTTCTATTATAAAAATGTAAAAATTCACTCATAAAATTTCCTATAATGAAGGCAATGGATAATGATGTTATCTAGCTATAATAGAATAATTAAGAATAATGATTTAGAACACACTTCCAAAAAAATGATAATAATAATTTAAAAAAAAATATATATTATTAAAAATAGTGACACTAGTGGTGTTAGGGTCATTTTTGACCCGTATACCAAGAAGGTAAAAAATCATTTATTTTTCATGAACTCAAACTTTATTCTACTCCTGATAGCAATTGCTAATTGAGGACATGTCTCTCTCACTCTCAAACATGTAAACATTGAATATTGACAATTTTATTATAGAGACCATCAGAATTAATTAGAATGATGATAAATAATTTTGTTGCGTTAAAATGGCTATTTCTGAGGATATCATGAAGCCTTGTTCCAATAGAGAAATGTAAAGGGTACTTTTTACCTATTTAAACTTGGAAACGGGTCAAAAATGACCCTAACACAATGGAAGGGTTAAACAACTAAAAATGGGATTGGTCTTCAAAATAGTCAATGCAAATTTGCCCTCAATACCCGCCGCATATTTGACTAAATACCTCCAAAAAGTTAGCGACACCCACAGCCACAATACTAGAGGGAGCGTAAACAGCGATCTGGTACCACCCACCCATAAAACAAATACTACAGCACTGCCACCCAGGTGTGGAATAGCCTGACCTCATCCCTCAAAAATATAGATCGCTGGCTTCCTTTAAAACAGCCCTGAAAATTCACCTTTCAGGAGGCCAAAGGGGGAGGTAGTACCACTTCTCCCTTAGACAGACGAGCCCCCCATCCCCCCTCCTTTGACGCGTGCCTGTGAGTCTGTCTGGCAAGGCCGTGGTCATCACGACACACAACATGGAGGAATGTGAATCCCTGTGCACCAGGCTGGCTGTTATGGTCAACGGTCAGCAGAGGTGTCTGGGCAGTCCCCTCAAGAGCAAGTTTGGCAGCGGCTACACCATTACATTACAGTCATTTAGCAGACGCTTTTATCCAAAGCGACTTACAATAAGACCCTGTAATATACCCTGTTTACAGGTGTGAAAGAGCGGGTGATTAATTTATTTTATTTTATTTTTAAGCTCCCAACCTTTTCATGAAAAAAGGGTAAGCAATAGAGAAAGAAACACAGGAAACAAGTGATAATATATAATGAGAACAGACTACAGCCCCTTATATTAAACTAGAGGTTAGGGTGGCTACGCGGCCCTCACACTTACGTCGCACTGCCGATCCGACCAATATGTCTGGGTCATAGTGTTGGGGGCTTTGTCAGAGTACACGTCTGTCTATGTCTCTTCTTGTGCCCATATATGGAGATGTCTGTTTCTTTTTTTTTTTTCTTCAATTTTAATTGAATTGTTTTTACATCGATAACTGAATACATTTTGCGTGAATATTTGCTTGTAGGCCATTTGAATGTTTTGTTTAATTTAGTTAATGTTGGACAGCATTATGTGCAATGACGGTTCGTGTCTCCAACAAACAAAATGCCATACCATGTCAACAACAAGATTCCTATTGAAATAGCTGCGGAATAGCACTCTCTGCACTGTATGGGCATAAAAGGGAGACAGAAACAGACATCTCTGTATGGCATACAGTATATGGAGATCTCTGTATCTGTCAGTCCATGTCCATTTTATGGCCATATATGGAGATCCATGATGTCATCAGTATATGCCCATATATGGGCATGCTGATATGCATATGCCCATATAAGGAGAGCTCTGTATCTGTCAGGCCATGTCCCCTTTATGCCCACATATGGAGATTCCTGATGTCATCAGTATATGCCCGTATACGGGCATGCCCCCTTTGCTGCCCATATATGAGGAATTTTAACCCATTCAATCTGGAAACGCATCTCATAGCTATGTACAAGCTCAGAGCAAAGATTTGAGTTACAAATGTTCCCTTTAAAAATATATATATTCAAAGATTTGCACACATTTTCACGATAAAAAAAGAATAGCAGATCTACAAGCTCATATCGCTAGTGGCTCCAGGGGTAATATACAGACTCACACACAGACAGTATACAGACATCTCATCCTCCACAGAGTTACGCTGTAAATACGAGTACTTGATCTCATACCATATATGGCATCATTATGTCTCTGTCCAATTAGAGCACGGCTGTGATGCACCGACCAGAGAGTTTGGGGTATAAATAAACGTGTCGACGCCACACAATCCTTGTACTGGAAACGGTTTTCAGTTGAAGAGAGAGATGCTCGTTGTCATGATCTGTAAGAAAGGCTTTGCATTGGTAACTATGTTTAAGTCTGTCCTTCTCTGTACACTGCTTATGGCCAGCTCGCTGCTTGTGGCCAGCAGTTGGTCAGCCCTGATCACAGAGGAAGAGGATGTCTTGCTGCTGAGGAAAAGTAACTTCGATGAGGTGTTGAAAGCTCACCCCTACATTCTGGTGGACTTCTATGCCCCATGGTGCGGCCACTGCAAAGAACTGGCCCCGGAGTATGCCAAGGCGGCCCGCATGCTGAAGGCAGAGGGTTCAAATGTCCGCCTCGGTAAGGTAGACGCCACAGAAGAGACAGAGCTGGCCCAGGAGTTTGAAGTCCAGAAATACCCGACCATCGTGTTCTTCAAGGGGGGAGAAAAGGAGTCGCACAAGGAGTACTCTGATGGCAGGCAGGCTTATGACATTGTCAAGTGGCTTAAGAATCGCGCAGGCCCAGCTGTTGCCACCCTGGCCGATGTCATGCAGGCAGAGTCTATGATCGCAAACGAGGTGGCAGTCATTGGCTTCTTCAAGGATTCTGAATCCAAGGACGCTAAAGCCTTCATTAAAGCAGCAGAAACCGTAGATGATATTCCATTTGGGATGACCTCTGATGATGCAGTGTACTCAAAGTTTGAGGTGTCCAAGGACTGCGTGCTCCTCTTCAAGAAGTTTGATGAAGGTCGTAACACCTTTGAAGGTGAGCTTACCGAAGCCAACCTCCTAGCCTTTATTAAGGCCAACCAGCTGCCTCTGGTCACTGAGTTCTCAGTCCAGACTGTCACTAAGACCTTCGGTGAAGAATTCAAGTCCCATATCTTTATGTTCATGTCCAAGGCTGCTACTGACTTTGGGGACAAAATGGACCAATTCAAAAAGGCAGCAGAAGGCTTCAAGGGCAAGATCATGTTCGTCTTCATGGACACTGACGTGAATGACAACAAGAACAACATGCAGACCTTTGGTGTGAAGGAGGGACAATGCCCTGCCATCCGTCTCATCACCCTGGAAGATGAGATGACAGAGTACAGACCAGAGAACGAGGCCATCACCGCTGACAACATCATCGAATTCTGCACACTCTTCACCGAGGGAAAACTCAAGCCCCACCTCACGAGCGATTACATCCCCGAAGACTGTGACAAAAACCCTCCTGAAGTGTTCAACACGACCCGACGCGATGAACGGAGCTCTACCCAGTTTATCAACATGATCAATACGTGTTGTCCAGCGTGCCATAATGCCTACTGGTATGACCAGTATGGTTGTTATTGTGGGATAAATGTCTTCAAGAAAGGGAAGCCAATATGCCCTCTCGATGCCTGCTGCCAGGCCCATGATCAGTGTTGGGAGGAATATTACAGTCGATGTAATGTTCTTCCTGGTGTCAGAGTCTACAAATGGTACTGTGAGGAAAATAAGATAATCTGCGATGGTGGATGGTTCTGCGGCACCACTCCGAACAATGACTGTGAGCAGTTCCTATGTGAGTGTGATAGGAAAGCTACAGAGTGCTTTGGCAAGAACGAATGGCATCAGGAGCATCGCTATATGAACCAGAAGTATTGTGAACCCTGAGACCGGAGACCTCACTCTCTCACGCTAGAGAGCAACGTGGGGGCGGAACTCTCCTACATATTGCCTAAGGAGAGCACCGACAGGTTTGAGTTGCTGTTTGCTGAGCTGGAGGTGAACAGGGAGAAGTTGGGCATCGCCAGCTATGAAGCTTCTGTAACCACCATGGAGGAAGTATTCCTCAGAATGGGGAAACTGGTGGATTCCAGTTTGGACATCCAGGCCCATGACCCACCTTTTTCCCACACATTTTGCTAGCCTAGGATGGCTCAGGGTAGAAGACAGGGTTAACCCTTGCATTGTGTTAGAAAACTACATCCACTTGTGGTGTTAGCGGGTACAATTTGACCCGTGATTTAAATCAGCCCAAAATACAGAAAAAATACAATTATTTTCATTTTTTTCCCTCCCACCTCATAGCTGACTTGTAATGCATTCATATCCATGTAAACACATTTTAAAATATTATTTTGGGTTAGGGCTAGGGTTTCATCTTTCAATATATCTCGTTTTCTATTATAAAAATGTAAAAATTCACTCATAAAATTTCCTATAATGAAGGCAATGGATAATGATGTTATCTAGCTATAATAGAATAATTAAGAATAATGATTTAGAACACACTTCCAAAAAAATGATAATAATAATTTAAAAAAATATATATATTATTAAAAATAGTGACACTAGTGGTGTTAGGGTCATTTTTGACCCGTATACCAAGAAGGTAAAAAATCATTTATTTTTCATAAACTCAAACTTTATTCTACTCCTGATAGCAATTGCTAATTGAGGACATGTCTCTCTCACTCTCAAACATGTAAACATTGAATATTGACAATTTTATTATAGAGACCATCAGAATTAATTAGAATGATGATAAATAATTTTGTTGCGTTAAAATGGCTATTTCTGAGGATATCATGAAGCCTTGTTCCAATAGAGAAATGTAAAGGGTACTTTTTACCTATTTAAACTTGGAAACGGGTCAAAAATGACCCTAACACAATGGAAGGGTTAAACAACTAAAAATGGGATTGGTCTTCAAAATAGTCAATGCAAATTTGCCCTCAATACCCGCCGCATATTTGACTAAATACCTCCAAAAAGTTAGCGACACCCACAGCCACAATACTAGAGGGAGCGTAAACAGCGATCTGGTACCACCCACCCATAAAACAAATACTACAGCACTGCCACCCAGGTGTGGAATAGCCTGACCTCATCCCTCAAAAATATAGATCGCTGGCTTCCTTTAAAACAGCCCTGAAAATTCACCTTTCAGGAGGCCAAAGGGGGAGGTAGTACCACTTCTCCCTTAGACAGACGAGCCCCCCATCCCCCCTCCTTTGACGCGTGCCTGTGAGTCTGTCTGGCAAGGCCGTGGTCATCACGACACACAACATGGAGGAATGTGAATCCCTGTGCACCAGGCTGGCTGTTATGGTCAACGGTCAGCAGAGGTGTCTGGGCAGTCCCCTCAAGAGCAAGTTTGGCAGCGGCTACACCATTACATTACAGTCATTTAGCAGACGCTTTTATCCAAAGCGACTTACAATAAGACCCTGTAATATACCCTGTTTACAGGTGTGAAAGAGCGGGTGATTAATTTATTTTATTTTATTTTTAAGCTCCCAACCTTTTCATGAAAAAAGGGTAAGCAATAGAGAAAGAAACACAGGAAACAAGTGATAATATATAATGAGAACAGACTACAGCCCCTTATATTAAACTAGAGGTTAGGGTGGCTACGCGGCCCTCACACTTACGTCGCACTGCCGATCCGACCAATATGTCTGGGTCATAGTGTTGGGGGCTTTGTCAGAGTACACGTCTGTCTATGTCTCTTCTTGTGCCCATATATGGAGATGTCTGTTTCTTTTTTTTTTTTCTTCAATTTTAATTGAATTGTTTTTACATCGATAACTGAATACATTTTGCGTGAATATTTGCTTGTAGGCCATTTGAATGTTTTGTTTAATTTAGTTAATGTTGGACAGCATTATGTGCAATGACGGTTCGTGTCTCCAACAAACAAAATGCCATACCATGTCAACAACAAGATTCCTATTGAAATAGCTGCGGAATAGCACTCTCTGCACTGTATGGGCATAAAAGGGAGACAGAAACAGACATCTCTGTATGGCATACAGTATATGGAGATCTCTGTATCTGTCAGTCCATGTCCATTTTATGGCCATATATGGAGATCCATGATGTCATCAGTATATGCCCATATATGGGCATGCTGATATGCATATGCCCATATAAGGAGAGCTCTGTATCTGTCAGGCCATGTCCCCTTTATGCCCACATATGGAGATTCCTGATGTCATCAGTATATGCCCGTATACGGGCATGCCCCCTTTGCTGCCCATATATGAGGAATTTTAACCCATTCAATCTGGAAACGCATCTCATAGCTATGTACAAGCTCAGAGCAAAGATTTGAGTTACAAATGTTCCCTTTAAAAATATATATATTCAAAGATTTGCACACATTTTCACGATAAAAAAAGAATAGCAGATCTACAAGCTCATATCGCTAGTGGCTCCAGGGGTAATATACAGACTCACACACAGACAGTATACAGACATCTCATCCTCCACAGAGTTACGCTGTAAATACGAGTACTTGATCTCATACCATATATGGCATCATTATGTCTCTGTCCAATTAGAGCACGGCTGTGATGCACCGACCAGAGAGTTTGGGGTATAAATAAACGTGTCGACGCCACACAATCCTTGTACTGGAAACGGTTTTCAGTTGAAGAGAGAGATGCTCGTTGTCATGATCTGTAAGAAAGGCTTTGCATTGGTAACTATGTTTAAGTCTGTCCTTCTCTGTACACTGCTTATGGCCAGCTCGCTGCTTGTGGCCAGCAGTTGGTCAGCCCTGATCACAGAGGAAGAGGATGTCTTGCTGCTGAGGAAAAGTAACTTCGATGAGGTGTTGAAAGCTCACCCCTACATTCTGGTGGACTTCTATGCCCCATGGTGCGGCCACTGCAAAGAACTGGCCCCGGAGTATGCCAAGGCGGCCCGCATGCTGAAGGCAGAGGGTTCAAATGTCCGCCTCGGTAAGGTAGACGCCACAGAAGAGACAGAGCTGGCCCAGGAGTTTGAAGTCCAGAAATACCCGACCATCGTGTTCTTCAAGGGGGGAGAAAAGGAGTCGCACAAGGAGTACTCTGATGGCAGGCAGGCTTATGACATTGTCAAGTGGCTTAAGAATCGCGCAGGCCCAGCTGTTGCCACCCTGGCCGATGTCATGCAGGCAGAGTCTATGATCGCAAACGAGGTGGCAGTCATTGGCTTCTTCAAGGATTCTGAATCCAAGGACGCTAAAGCCTTCATTAAAGCAGCAGAAACCGTAGATGATATTCCATTTGGGATGACCTCTGATGATGCAGTGTACTCAAAGTTTGAGGTGTCCAAGGACTGCGTGCTCCTCTTCAAGAAGTTTGATGAAGGTCGTAACACCTTTGAAGGTGAGCTTACCGAAGCCAACCTCCTAGCCTTTATTAAGGCCAACCAGCTGCCTCTGGTCACTGAGTTCTCAGTCCAGACTGTCACTAAGACCTTCGGTGAAGAATTCAAGTCCCATATCTTTATGTTCATGTCCAAGGCTGCTACTGACTTTGGGGACAAAATGGACCAATTCAAAAAGGCAGCAGAAGGCTTCAAGGGCAAGATCATGTTCGTCTTCATGGACACTGACGTGAATGACAACAAGAACAACATGCAGACCTTTGGTGTGAAGGAGGGACAATGCCCTGCCATCCGTCTCATCACCCTGGAAGATGAGATGACAGAGTACAGACCAGAGAACGAGGCCATCACCGCTGACAACATCATCGAATTCTGCACACTCTTCACCGAGGGAAAACTCAAGCCCCACCTCACGAGCGATTACATCCCCGAAGACTGTGACAAAAACCCTCCTGAAGTGTTCAACACGACCCGACGCGATGAACGGAGCTCTACCCAGTTTATCAACATGATCAATACGTGTTGTCCAGCGTGCCATAATGCCTACTGGTATGACCAGTATGGTTGTTATTGTGGGATAAATGTCTTCAAGAAAGGGAAGCCAATATGCCCTCTCGATGCCTGCTGCCAGGCCCATGATCAGTGTTGGGAGGAATATTACAGTCGATGTAATGTTCTTCCTGGTGTCAGAGTCTACAAATGGTACTGTGAGGAAAATAAGATAATCTGCGATGGTGGATGGTTCTGCGGCACCACTCCGAACAATGACTGTGAGCAGTTCCTATGTGAGTGTGATAGGAAAGCTACAGAGTGCTTTGGCAAGAACGAATGGCATCAGGAGCATCGCTATATGAACCAGAAGTATTGTGAACCCTGAGACCGGAGACCTCACTCTCTCACGCTAGAGAGCAACGTGGGGGCGGAACTCTCCTACATATTGCCTAAGGAGAGCACCGACAGGTTTGAGTTGCTGTTTGCTGAGCTGGAGGTGAACAGGGAGAAGTTGGGCATCGCCAGCTATGAAGCTTCTGTAACCACCATGGAGGAAGTATTCCTCAGAATGGGGAAACTGGTGGATTCCAGTTTGGACATCCAGGCCCATGACCCACCTTTTTCCCACACATTTTGCTAGCCTAGGATGGCTCAGGGTAGAAGACAGGGTTAACCCTTGCATTGTGTTAGAAAACTACATCCACTTGTGGTGTTAGCGGGTACAATTTGACCCGTGATTTAAATCAGCCCAAAATACAGAAAAAATACAATTATTTTCATTTTTTTCCCTCCCACCTCATAGCTGACTTGTAATGCATTCATATCCATGTAAACACATTTTAAAATATTATTTTGGGTTAGGGCTAGGGTTTCATCTTTCAATATATCTCGTTTTCTATTATAAAAATGTAAAAATTCACTCATAAAATTTCCTATAATGAAGGCAATGGATAATGATGTTATCTAGCTATAATAGAATAATTAAGAATAATGATTTAGAACACACTTCCAAAAAAATGATAATAATAATTTAAAAAAATATATATATTATTAAAAATAGTGACACTAGTGGTGTTAGGGTCATTTTTGACCCGTATACCAAGAAGGTAAAAAATCATTTATTTTTCATAAACTCAAACTTTATTCTACTCCTGATAGCAATTGCTAATTGAGGACATGTCTCTCTCACTCTCAAACATGTAAACATTGAATATTGACAATTTTATTATAGAGACCATCAGAATTAATTAGAATGATGATAAATAATTTTGTTGCGTTAAAATGGCTATTTCTGAGGATATCATGAAGCCTTGTTCCAATAGAGAAATGTAAAGGGTACTTTTTACCTATTTAAACTTGGAAACGGGTCAAAAATGACCCTAACACAATGGAAGGGTTAAACAACTAAAAATGGGATTGGTCTTCAAAATAGTCAATGCAAATTTGCCCTCAATACCCGCCGCATATTTGACTAAATACCTCCAAAAAGTTAGCGACACCCACAGCCACAATACTAGAGGGAGCGTAAACAGCGATCTGGTACCACCCACCCATAAAACAAATACTACAGCACTGCCACCCAGGTGTGGAATAGCCTGACCTCATCCCTCAAAAATATAGATCGCTGGCTTCCTTTAAAACAGCCCTGAAAATTCACCTTTCAGGAGGCCAAAGGGGGAGGTAGTACCACTTCTCCCTTAGACAGACGAGCCCCCCATCCCCCCTCCTTTGACGCGTGCCTGTGAGTCTGTCTGGCAAGGCCGTGGTCATCACGACACACAACATGGAGGAATGTGAATCCCTGTGCACCAGGCTGGCTGTTATGGTCAACGGTCAGCAGAGGTGTCTGGGCAGTCCCCTCAAGAGCAAGTTTGGCAGCGGCTACACCATTACATTACAGTCATTTAGCAGACGCTTTTATCCAAAGCGACTTACAATAAGACCCTGTAATATACCCTGTTTACAGGTGTGAAAGAGCGGGTGATTAATTTATTTTATTTTATTTTTAAGCTCCCAACCTTTTCATGAAAAAAGGGTAAGCAATAGAGAAAGAAACACAGGAAACAAGTGATAATATATAATGAGAACAGACTACAGCCCCTTATATTAAACTAGAGGTTAGGGTGGCTACGCGGCCCTCACACTTACGTCGCACTGCCGATCCGACCAATATGTCTGGGTCATAGTGTTGGGGGCTTTGTCAGAGTACACGTCTGTCTATGTCTCTTCTTGTGCCCATATATGGAGATGTCTGTTTCTTTTTTTTTTTTCTTCAATTTTAATTGAATTGTTTTTACATCGATAACTGAATACATTTTGCGTGAATATTTGCTTGTAGGCCATTTGAATGTTTTGTTTAATTTAGTTAATGTTGGACAGCATTATGTGCAATGACGGTTCGTGTCTCCAACAAACAAAATGCCATACCATGTCAACAACAAGATTCCTATTGAAATAGCTGCGGAATAGCACTCTCTGCACTGTATGGGCATAAAAGGGAGACAGAAACAGACATCTCTGTATGGCATACAGTATATGGAGATCTCTGTATCTGTCAGTCCATGTCCATTTTATGGCCATATATGGAGATCCATGATGTCATCAGTATATGCCCATATATGGGCATGCTGATATGCATATGCCCATATAAGGAGAGCTCTGTATCTGTCAGGCCATGTCCCCTTTATGCCCACATATGGAGATTCCTGATGTCATCAGTATATGCCCGTATATGGGCATGCCCCCTTTGCTGCCCATATATGAGGAATTTTAACCCATTCAATCTGGAAACGCATCTCATAGCTATGTACAAGCTCAGAGCAAAGATTTGAGTTACAAATGTTCCCTTTAAAAATATATATATTCAAAGATTTGCACACATTTTCACGATAAAAAAAGAATAGCAGATCTACAAGCTCATATCGCTAGTGGCTCCAGGGGTAATATACAGACTCACACACAGACAGTATACAGACATCTCATCCTCCACAGAGTTACGCTGTAAATACGAGTACTTGATCTCATACCATATATGGCATCATTATGTCTCTGTCCAATTAGAGCACGGCTGTGATGCACCGACCAGAGAGTTTGGGGTATAAATAAACGTGTCGACGCCACACAATCCTTGTACTGGAAACGGTTTTCAGTTGAAGAGAGAGATGCTCGTTGTCATGATCTGTAAGAAAGGCTTTGCATTGGTAACTATGTTTAAGTCTGTCCTTCTCTGTACACTGCTTATGGCCAGCTCGCTGCTTGTGGCCAGCAGTTGGTCAGCCCTGATCACAGAGGAAGAGGATGTCTTGCTGCTGAGGAAAAGTAACTTCGATGAGGTGTTGAAAGCTCACCCCTACATTCTGGTGGACTTCTATGCCCCATGGTGCGGCCACTGCAAAGAACTGGCCCCGGAGTATGCCAAGGCGGCCCGCATGCTGAAGGCAGAGGGTTCAAATGTCCGCCTCGGTAAGGTAGACGCCACAGAAGAGACAGAGCTGGCCCAGGAGTTTGAAGTCCAGAAATACCCGACCATCGTGTTCTTCAAGGGGGGAGAAAAGGAGTCGCACAAGGAGTACTCTGATGGCAGGCAGGCTTATGACATTGTCAAGTGGCTTAAGAATCGCGCAGGCCCAGCTGTTGCCACCCTGGCCGATGTCATGCAGGCAGAGTCTATGATCGCAAACGAGGTGGCAGTCATTGGCTTCTTCAAGGATTCTGAATCCAAGGACGCTAAAGCCTTCATTAAAGCAGCAGAAACCGTAGATGATATTCCATTTGGGATGACCTCTGATGATGCAGTGTACTCAAAGTTTGAGGTGTCCAAGGACTGCGTGCTCCTCTTCAAGAAGTTTGATGAAGGTCGTAACACCTTTGAAGGTGAGCTTACCGAAGCCAACCTCCTAGCCTTTATTAAGGCCAACCAGCTGCCTCTGGTCACTGAGTTCTCAGTCCAGACTGTCACTAAGACCTTCGGTGAAGAATTCAAGTCCCATATCTTTATGTTCATGTCCAAGGCTGCTACTGACTTTGGGGACAAAATGGACCAATTCAAAAAGGCAGCAGAAGGCTTCAAGGGCAAGATCATGTTCGTCTTCATGGACACTGACGTGAATGACAACAAGAACAACATGCAGACCTTTGGTGTGAAGGAGGGACAATGCCCTGCCATCCGTCTCATCACCCTGGAAGATGAGATGACAGAGTACAGACCAGAGAACGAGGCCATCACCGCTGACAACATCATCGAATTCTGCACACTCTTCACCGAGGGAAAACTCAAGCCCCACCTCACGAGCGATTACATCCCCGAAGACTGTGACAAAAACCCTCCTGAAGTGTTCAACACGACCCGACGCGATGAACGGAGCTCTACCCAGTTTATCAACATGATCAATACGTGTTGTCCAGCGTGCCATAATGCCTACTGGTATGACCAGTATGGTTGTTATTGTGGGATAAATGTCTTCAAGAAAGGGAAGCCAATATGCCCTCTCGATGCCTGCTGCCAGGCCCATGATCAGTGTTGGGAGGAATATTACAGTCGATGTAATGTTCTTCCTGGTGTCAGAGTCTACAAATGGTACTGTGAGGAAAATAAGATAATCTGCGATGGTGGATGGTTCTGCGGCACCACTCCGAACAATGACTGTGAGCAGTTCCTATGTGAGTGTGATAGGAAAGCTACAGAGTGCTTTGGCAAGAACGAATGGCATCAGGAGCATCGCTATATGAACCAGAAGTATTGTGAACCCTGAGACCGGAGACCTCACTCTCTCACGCTAGAGAGCAACGTGGGGGCGGAACTCTCCTACATATTGCCTAAGGAGAGCACCGACAGGTTTGAGTTGCTGTTTGCTGAGCTGGAGGTGAACAGGGAGAAGTTGGGCATCGCCAGCTATGAAGCTTCTGTAACCACCATGGAGGAAGTATTCCTCAGAATGGGGAAACTGGTGGATTCCAGTTTGGACATCCAGGCCCATGACCCACCTTTTTCCCACACATTTTGCTAGCCTAGGATGGCTCAGGGTAGAAGACAGGGTTAACCCTTGCATTGTGTTAGAAAACTACATCCACTTGTGGTGTTAGCGGGTACAATTTGACCCGTGATTTAAATCAGCCCAAAATACAGAAAAAATACAATTATTTTCATTTTTTTCCCTCCCACCTCATAGCTGACTTGTAATGCATTCATATCCATGTAAACACATTTTAAAATATTATTTTGGGTTAGGGCTAGGGTTTCATCTTTCAATATATCTCGTTTTCTATTATAAAAATTTAAAAATTCACTCATAAAATTTCCTATAATGAAGGCAATGGATAATGATGTTATCTAGCTATAATAGAATAATTAAGAATAATGATTTAGAACACACTTCCAAAAAAATGATAATAATAATTTAAAAAAATATATATATTATTAAAAATAGTGACACTAGTGGTGTTAGGGTCATTTTTGACCCGTATACCAAGAAGGTAAAAAATCATTTATTTTTCATAAACTCAAACTTTATTCTACTCCTGATAGCAATTGCTAATTGAGGACATGTCTCTCTCACTCTCAAACATGTAAACATTGAATATTGACAATTTTATTATAGAGACCATCAGAATTAATTAGAATGATGATAAATAATTTTGTTGCGTTAAAATGGCTATTTCTGAGGATATCATGAAGCCTTGTTCCAATAGAGAAATGTAAAGGGTACTTTTTACCTATTTAAACTTGGAAACGGGTCAAAAATGACCCTAACACAATGGAAGGGTTAAACAACTAAAAATGGGATTGGTCTTCAAAATAGTCAATGCAAATTTGCCCTCAATACCCGCCGCATATTTGACTAAATACCTCCAAAAAGTTAGCGACACCCACAGCCACAATACTAGAGGGAGCGTAAACAGCGATCTGGTACCACCCACCCATAAAACAAATACTACAGCACTGCCACCCAGGTGTGGAATAGCCTGACCTCATCCCTCAAAAATATAGATCGCTGGCTTCCTTTAAAACAGCCCTGAAAATTCACCTTTCAGGAGGCCAAAGGGGGAGGTAGTACCACTTCTCCCTTAGACAGACGAGCCCCCCATCCCCCCTCCTTTGACGCGTGCCTGTGAGTCTGTCTGGCAAGGCCGTGGTCATCACGACACACAACATGGAGGAATGTGAATCCCTGTGCACCAGGCTGGCTGTTATGGTCAACGGTCAGCAGAGGTGTCTGGGCAGTCCCCTCAAGAGCAAGTTTGGCAGCGGCTACACCATTACATTACAGTCATTTAGCAGACGCTTTTATCCAAAGCGACTTACAATAAGACCCTGTAATATACCCTGTTTACAGGTGTGAAAGAGCGGGTGATTAATTTATTTTATTTTATTTTTAAGCTCCCAACCTTTTCATGAAAAAAGGGTAAGCAATAGAGAAAGAAACACAGGAAACAAGTGATAATATATAATGAGAACAGACTACAGCCCCTTATATTAAACTAGAGGTTAGGGTGGCTACGCGGCCCTCACACTTACGTCGCACTGCCGATCCGACCAATATGTCTGGGTCATAGTGTTGGGGGCTTTGTCAGAGTACACGTCTGTCTATGTCTCTTCTTGTGCCCATATATGGAGATGTCTGTTTCTTTTTTTTTTTTCTTCAATTTTAATTGAATTGTTTTTACATCGATAACTGAATACATTTTGCGTGAATATTTGCTTGTAGGCCATTTGAATGTTTTGTTTAATTTAGTTAATGTTGGACAGCATTATGTGCAATGACGGTTCGTGTCTCCAACAAACAAAATGCCATACCATGTCAACAACAAGATTCCTATTGAAATAGCTGCGGAATAGCACTCTCTGCACTGTATGGGCATAAAAGGGAGACAGAAACAGACATCTCTGTATGGCATACAGTATATGGAGATCTCTGTATCTGTCAGTCCATGTCCATTTTATGGCCATATATGGAGATCCATGATGTCATCAGTATATGCCCATATATGGGCATGCTGATATGCATATGCCCATATAAGGAGAGCTCTGTATCTGTCAGGCCATGTCCCCTTTATGCCCACATATGGAGATTCCTGATGTCATCAGTATATGCCCGTATATGGGCATGCCCCCTTTGCTGCCCATATATGAGGAATTTTAACCCATTCAATCTGGAAACGCATCTCATAGCTATGTACAAGCTCAGAGCAAAGATTTGAGTTACAAATGTTCCCTTTAAAAATATATATATTCAAAGATTTGCACACATTTTCACGATAAAAAAAGAATAGCAGATCTACAAGCTCATATCGCTAGTGGCTCCAGGGGTAATATACAGACTCACACACAGACAGTATACAGACATCTCATCCTCCACAGAGTTACGCTGTAAATACGAGTACTTGATCTCATACCATATATGGCATCATTATGTCTCTGTCCAATTAGAGCACGGCTGTGATGCACCGACCAGAGAGTTTGGGGTATAAATAAACGTGTCGACGCCACACAATCCTTGTACTGGAAACGGTTTTCAGTTGAAGAGAGAGATGCTCGTTGTCATGATCTGTAAGAAAGGCTTTGCATTGGTAACTATGTTTAAGTCTGTCCTTCTCTGTACACTGCTTATGGCCAGCTCGCTGCTTGTGGCCAGCAGTTGGTCAGCCCTGATCACAGAGGAAGAGGATGTCTTGCTGCTGAGGAAAAGTAACTTCGATGAGGTGTTGAAAGCTCACCCCTACATTCTGGTGGACTTCTATGCCCCATGGTGCGGCCACTGCAAAGAACTGGCCCCGGAGTATGCCAAGGCGGCCCGCATGCTGAAGGCAGAGGGTTCAAATGTCCGCCTCGGTAAGGTAGACGCCACAGAAGAGACAGAGCTGGCCCAGGAGTTTGAAGTCCAGAAATACCCGACCATCGTGTTCTTCAAGGGGGGAGAAAAGGAGTCGCACAAGGAGTACTCTGATGGCAGGCAGGCTTATGACATTGTCAAGTGGCTTAAGAATCGCGCAGGCCCAGCTGTTGCCACCCTGGCCGATGTCATGCAGGCAGAGTCTATGATCGCAAACGAGGTGGCAGTCATTGGCTTCTTCAAGGATTCTGAATCCAAGGACGCTAAAGCCTTCATTAAAGCAGCAGAAACCGTAGATGATATTCCATTTGGGATGACCTCTGATGATGCAGTGTACTCAAAGTTTGAGGTGTCCAAGGACTGCGTGCTCCTCTTCAAGAAGTTTGATGAAGGTCGTAACACCTTTGAAGGTGAGCTTACCGAAGCCAACCTCCTAGCCTTTATTAAGGCCAACCAGCTGCCTCTGGTCACTGAGTTCTCAGTCCAGACTGTCACTAAGACCTTCGGTGAAGAATTCAAGTCCCATATCTTTATGTTCATGTCCAAGGCTGCTACTGACTTTGGGGACAAAATGGACCAATTCAAAAAGGCAGCAGAAGGCTTCAAGGGCAAGATCATGTTCGTCTTCATGGACACTGACGTGAATGACAACAAGAACAACATGCAGACCTTTGGTGTGAAGGAGGGACAATGCCCTGCCATCCGTCTCATCACCCTGGAAGATGAGATGACAGAGTACAGACCAGAGAACGAGGCCATCACCGCTGACAACATCATCGAATTCTGCACACTCTTCACCGAGGGAAAACTCAAGCCCCACCTCACGAGCGATTACATCCCCGAAGACTGTGACAAAAACCCTCCTGAAGTGTTCAACACGACCCGACGCGATGAACGGAGCTCTACCCAGTTTATCAACATGATCAATACGTGTTGTCCAGCGTGCCATAATGCCTACTGGTATGACCAGTATGGTTGTTATTGTGGGATAAATGTCTTCAAGAAAGGGAAGCCAATATGCCCTCTCGATGCCTGCTGCCAGGCCCATGATCAGTGTTGGGAGGAATATTACAGTCGATGTAATGTTCTTCCTGGTGTCAGAGTCTACAAATGGTACTGTGAGGAAAATAAGATAATCTGCGATGGTGGATGGTTCTGCGGCACCACTCCGAACAATGACTGTGAGCAGTTCCTATGTGAGTGTGATAGGAAAGCTACAGAGTGCTTTGGCAAGAACGAATGGCATCAGGAGCATCGCTATATGAACCAGAAGTATTGTGAACCCTGAGACCGGAGACCTCACTCTCTCACGCTAGAGAGCAACGTGGGGGCGGAACTCTCCTACATATTGCCTAAGGAGAGCACCGACAGGTTTGAGTTGCTGTTTGCTGAGCTGGAGGTGAACAGGGAGAAGTTGGGCATCGCCAGCTATGAAGCTTCTGTAACCACCATGGAGGAAGTATTCCTCAGAATGGGGAAACTGGTGGATTCCAGTTTGGACATCCAGGCCCATGACCCACCTTTTTCCCACACATTTTGCTAGCCTAGGATGGCTCAGGGTAGAAGACAGGGTTAACCCTTGCATTGTGTTAGAAAACTACATCCACTTGTGGTGTTAGCGGGTACAATTTGACCCGTGATTTAAATCAGCCCAAAATACAGAAAAAATACAATTATTTTCATTTTTTTCCCTCCCACCTCATAGCTGACTTGTAATGCATTCATATCCATGTAAACACATTTTAAAATATTATTTTGGGTTAGGGCTAGGGTTTCATCTTTCAATATATCTCGTTTTCTATTATAAAAATTTAAAAATTCACTCATAAAATTTCCTATAATGAAGGCAATGGATAATGATGTTATCTAGCTATAATAGAATAATTAAGAATAATGATTTAGAACACACTTCCAAAAAAATGATAATAATAATTTAAAAAAATATATATATTATTAAAAATAGTGACACTAGTGGTGTTAGGGTCATTTTTGACCCGTATACCAAGAAGGTAAAAAATCATTTATTTTTCATAAACTCAAACTTTATTCTACTCCTGATAGCAATTGCTAATTGAGGACATGTCTCTCTCACTCTCAAACATGTAAACATTGAATATTGACAATTTTATTATAGAGACCATCAGAATTAATTAGAATGATGATAAATAATTTTGTTGCGTTAAAATGGCTATTTCTGAGGATATCATGAAGCCTTGTTCCAATAGAGAAATGTAAAGGGTACTTTTTACCTATTTAAACTTGGAAACGGGTCAAAAATGACCCTAACACAATGGAAGGGTTAAACAACTAAAAATGGGATTGGTCTTCAAAATAGTCAATGCAAATTTGCCCTCAATACCCGCCGCATATTTGACTAAATACCTCCAAAAGGTTAGCGACACCCACAGCCACAATACTAGAGGGAGCGTAAACAGCGATCTGGTACCACCCACCCATAAAACAAATACTACAGCACTGCCACCCAGGTGTGGAATAGCCTGACCTCATCCCTCAAAAATATAGATCGCTGGCTTCCTTTAAAACAGCCCTGAAAATTCACCTTTCAGGAGGCCAAAGGGGGAGGTAGTACCACTTCTCCCTTAGACAGACGAGCCCCCCATCCCCCCTCCTTTGACGCGTGCCTGTGAGTCTGTCTGGCAAGGCCGTGGTCATCACGACACACAACATGGAGGAATGTGAATCCCTGTGCACCAGGCTGGCTGTTATGGTCAACGGTCAGCAGAGGTGTCTGGGCAGTCCCCTCAAGAGCAAGTTTGGCAGCGGCTACACCATTACATTACAGTCATTTAGCAGACGCTTTTATCCAAAGCGACTTACAATAAGACCCTGTAATATACCCTGTTTACAGGTGTGAAAGAGCGGGTGATTAATTTATTTTATTTTATTTTTAAGCTCCCAACCTTTTCATGAAAAAAGGGTAAGCAATAGAGAAAGAAACACAGGAAACAAGTGATAATATATAATGAGAACAGACTACAGCCCCTTATATTAAACTAGAGGTTAGGGTGGCTACGCGGCCCTCACACTTACGTCGCACTGCCGATCCGACCAATATGTCTGGGTCATAGTGTTGGGGGCTTTGTCAGAGTACACGTCTGTCTATGTCTCTTCTTGTGCCCATATATGGAGATGTCTGTTTCTTTTTTTTTTTCCTTCAATTTTAATTGAATTGTTTTTACATCGATAACTGAATACATTTTGCGTGAATATTTGCTTGTAGGCCATTTGAATGTTTTGTTTAATTTAGTTAATGTTGGACAGCATTATGTGCAATGACGGTTCGTGTCTCCAACAAACAAAATGCCATACCATGTCAACAACAAGATTCCTATTGAAATAGCTGCGGAATAGCACTCTCTGCACTGTATGGGCATAAAAGGGAGACAGAAACAGACATCTCTGTATGGCATACAGTATATGGAGATCTCTGTATCTGTCAGTCCATGTCCATTTTATGGCCATATATGGAGATCCATGATGTCATCAGTATATGCCCATATATGGGCATGCTGATATGCATATGCCCATATAAGGAGAGCTCTGTATCTGTCAGGCCATGTCCCCTTTATGCCCACATATGGAGATTCCTGATGTCATCAGTATATGCCCGTATATGGGCATGCCCCCTTTGCTGCCCATATATGAGGAATTTTAACCCATTCAATCTGGAAACGCATCTCATAGCTATGTACAAGCTCAGAGCAAAGATTTGAGTTACAAATGTTCCCTTTAAAAATATATATATTCAAAGATTTGCACACATTTTCACGATAAAAAAAGAATAGCAGATCTACAAGCTCATATCGCTAGTGGCTCCAGGGGTAATATACAGACTCACACACAGACAGTATACAGACATCTCATCCTCCACAGAGTTACGCTGTAAATACGAGTACTTGATCTCATACCATATATGGCATCATTATGTCTCTGTCCAATTAGAGCACGGCTGTGATGCACCGACCAGAGAGTTTGGGGTATAAATAAACGTGTCGACGCCACACAATCCTTGTACTGGAAACGGTTTTCAGTTGAAGAGAGAGATGCTCGTTGTCATGATCTGTAAGAAAGGCTTTGCATTGGTAACTATGTTTAAGTCTGTCCTTCTCTGTACACTGCTTATGGCCAGCTCGCTGCTTGTGGCCAGCAGTTGGTCAGCCCTGATCACAGAGGAAGAGGATGTCTTGCTGCTGAGGAAAAGTAACTTCGATGAGGTGTTGAAAGCTCACCCCTACATTCTGGTGGACTTCTATGCCCCATGGTGCGGCCACTGCAAAGAACTGGCCCCGGAGTATGCCAAGGCGGCCCGCATGCTGAAGGCAGAGGGTTCAAATGTCCGCCTCGGTAAGGTAGACGCCACAGAAGAGACAGAGCTGGCCCAGGAGTTTGAAGTCCAGAAATACCCGACCATCGTGTTCTTCAAGGGGGGAGAAAAGGAGTCGCACAAGGAGTACTCTGATGGCAGGCAGGCTTATGACATTGTCAAGTGGCTTAAGAATCGCGCAGGCCCAGCTGTTGCCACCCTGGCCGATGTCATGCAGGCAGAGTCTATGATCGCAAACGAGGTGGCAGTCATTGGCTTCTTCAAGGATTCTGAATCCAAGGACGCTAAAGCCTTCATTAAAGCAGCAGAAACCGTAGATGATATTCCATTTGGGATGACCTCTGATGATGCAGTGTACTCAAAGTTTGAGGTGTCCAAGGACTGCGTGCTCCTCTTCAAGAAGTTTGATGAAGGTCGTAACACCTTTGAAGGTGAGCTTACCGAAGCCAACCTCCTAGCCTTTATTAAGGCCAACCAGCTGCCTCTGGTCACTGAGTTCTCAGTCCAGACTGTCACTAAGACCTTCGGTGAAGAATTCAAGTCCCATATCTTTATGTTCATGTCCAAGGCTGCTACTGACTTTGGGGACAAAATGGACCAATTCAAAAAGGCAGCAGAAGGCTTCAAGGGCAAGATCATGTTCGTCTTCATGGACACTGACGTGAATGACAACAAGAACAACATGCAGACCTTTGGTGTGAAGGAGGGACAATGCCCTGCCATCCGTCTCATCACCCTGGAAGATGAGATGACAGAGTACAGACCAGAGAACGAGGGCCATCACCGCTGACAACATCATCGAATTCTGCACACTCTTCACCGAGGGAAAACTCAAGCCCCACCTCACGAGCGATTACATCCCCGAAGACTGTGACAAAAACCCTCCTGAAGTGTTCAACACGACCCGACGCGATGAACGGAGCTCTACCCAGTTTATCAACATGATCAATACGTGTTGTCCAGCGTGCCATAATGCCTACTGGTATGACCAGTATGGTTGTTATTGTGGGATAAATGTCTTCAAGAAAGGGAAGCCAATATGCCCTCTCGATGCCTGCTGCCAGGCCCATGATCAGTGTTGGGAGGAATATTACAGTCGATGTAATGTTCTTCCTGGTGTCAGAGTCTACAAATGGTACTGTGAGGAAAATAAGATAATCTGCGATGGTGGATGGTTCTGCGGCACCACTCCGAACAATGACTGTGAGCAGTTCCTATGTGAGTGTGATAGGAAAGCTACAGAGTGCTTTGGCAAGAACGAATGGCATCAGGAGCATCGCTATATGAACCAGAAGTATTGTGAACCCTGAGACCGGAGACCTCACTCTCTCACGCTAGAGAGCAACGTGGGGGCGGAACTCTCCTACATATTGCCTAAGGAGAGCACCGACAGGTTTGAGTTGCTGTTTGCTGAGCTGGAGGTGAACAGGGAGAAGTTGGGCATCGCCAGCTATGAAGCTTCTGTAACCACCATGGAGGAAGTATTCCTCAGAATGGGGAAACTGGTGGATTCCAGTTTGGACATCCAGGCCCATGACCCACCTTTTTCCCACACATTTTGCTAGCCTAGGATGGCTCAGGGTAGAAGACAGGGTTAACCCTTGCATTGTGTTAGAAAACTACATCCACTTGTGGTGTTAGCGGGTACAATTTGACCCGTGATTTAAATCAGCCCAAAATACAGAAAAAATACAATTATTTTCATTTTTTTCCCTCCCACCTCATAGCTGACTTGTAATGCATTCATATCCATGTAAACACATTTTAAAATATTATTTTGGGTTAGGGCTAGGGTTTCATCTTTCAATATATCTCGTTTTTCTATTATAAAAATTTAAAAATTCACTCATAAAATTTCCTATAATGAAGGCAATGGATAATGATGTTATCTAGCTATAATAGAATAATTAAGAATAATGATTTAGAACACACTTCCAAAAAAATGATAATAATAATTTTAAAAAAATATATATATTATTAAAAATAGTGACACTAGTGGTGTTAGGGTCATTTTTGACCCGTATACCAAGAAGGTAAAAAATCATTTATTTTTCATAAACTCAAACTTTATTCTACTCCTGATAGCAATTGCTAATTGAGGACATGTCTCTCTCACTCTCAAACATGTAAACATTGAATATTGACAATTTTATTATAGAGACCATCAGAATTAATTAGAATGATGATAAATAATTTTGTTGCGTTAAAATGGCTATTTCTGAGGATATCATGAAGCCTTGTTCCAATAGAGA